>NC_142718.1:14911046-15184047 GCF_055471065.1 Atractosteus spatula
ACACGTTTTGACAATTTCTGTACACTGGGGTTAAGGGCTGACTCAATGTGCTCTTCTGTGCCAGGCAGTTACACAGCGATTCTAAGGGCTTACAAAACGCGTTTATTTCGGGCTGAAAAACACGTTTTGAAAACTGTGTTGTTCCTGCCCTATAAGTTACATGGGGGTTACCAAAGTGGCCAAAACGTGTTTATTTCTGCTGAAAAACACGTTTTGACAATTTCTGAGCACTGGGGTTAAGGGCTGACTCAGTGTGCTCTTCTGAGCCAAGCAGTTACACTGCGAATCTAAGAGCTGAGAAAAAGCGTTTATTTCGGGCTGAAAAACACGTTTTGAAAACTGTGCTGTTCCTGCCCTATAAGTTACATGGGGGTTACCAAAGTTGCCAAAACATGTTTATTTCTGCTGAAAAACACGTTTTGACAATTTCTGTACACTGGGGTGAAGGGCTGACTCAATGTGCTCTTCTGAGCCAGGCAGTTACACTGCGAATCTAAGAGCTGAGAAAAAGCGTTTATTTCGGGCTGAAAAACACGTTTTGAAAACTGTGCTGTTCCTGCCCTATAAGTTACATGGGGGTTTCCAAAGTTGCCAAAACGTGTTTATTTCTGCTGAAAAACACGTTTTGACAATTTCTGAGCACTGGGGTTAAGGGCTGACTCAGTGTGCTCTTCTGAGCCAGGCATTTACACTGCGAATCTAAGAGCTGAGAAAAAGCGTTTATTTCGGGCTGAAAAACACGTTTTGAAAACTGTGCTGTTCCTGCCCTATAAGTTACATGGGGGTTACCAAAGTTGCCAAAACATGTTTATTTCTGCTGAAAAACACGTTTTGACAATTTCTGTACACTGGGGTTAAGGGCTGACTCAATGTGCTCTTCTGTGCCAGGCAGTTACACAGCGATTCTAAGGGCTGACAAAACGCGTTTATTTCGGGCTGAAAAACACGTTTTGAAAACTGTATTGTTCCTGCCCTATAAGTTACATGGGGGTTACCAAAGTTGCCAAAACGTGTTTATTTCTGCTGAAAAACACGTTTTGACAATTTCTGAGCACTGGGGTTAAGGGCTGACTCAGTGTGCTCTTCTGAGCCAAGCAGTTACACTGCGAATCTAAGAGCTGAGAAAAAGCGTTTATTTCGGGCTGAAAAACACGTTTTGAAAACTGTGCTGTTCCTGCCCTATAAGTTACATGGGGGTTACCAAAGTTGCCAAAACATGTTTATTTCTGCTGAAAAACACGTTTTGACAATTTCTGTACACTGGGGTGAAGGGCTGACTCAATGTGCTCTTCTGAGCCAGGCAGTTACACTGCGAATCTAAGAGCTGAGAAAAAGCGTTTATTTCGGGCTGAAAAACACGTTTTGAAAACTGTGCTGTTCCTGCCCTATAAGTTACATGGGGGTTACCAAAGTTGCCAAAACATGTTTATTTCTGCTGAAAAACACGTTTTGACAATTTCTGTACACTGGGGTTAAGGGCTGACTCAATGTGCTCTTCTGAGCCAGGCAGTTACACAGCGATTCTAAGGGCTGACAAAACGCGTTTATTTCGGGCTGAAAAACACGTTTTGAAAACTGTGTTGTTCCTGCCCTATAAGTTACATAGGGGTTACCAAAGTTGCCAAAACGTGTTTATTTCTGCTGAAAAACACGTTTTGACAATTTCTGAGCACTGGGGTTAAGGGCTGACTCAGTGTGCTCTTCTGAGCCAAGCAGTTACACTGCGAATCTAAGAGCTGAGAAAAAGCGTTTATTTCGGGCTGAAAAACACGTTTTGAAAACAGTGTTGTTCCTGCCCTATAAGTTACATGGGGGTTTCCAAAGTTGCCAAAACGTGTTTATTTCTGCTGAAAAACACGTTTTGACAATTTCTGAGCACTGGGGTTAAGGGCTGACTCAGTGTGCTCTTCTGAGCCAGGCAGTTACACTGCGAATCTAAGAGCTGAGAAAAAGCGTATATTTCGGGCTGAAAAACACGTTTTGAAAACTGTGCTGTTCCTGCCCTATAAGTTACATGGGGGTTACCAAAGTTGCCAAAACATGTTTATTTCTGCTGAAAAACACGTTTTGACAATTTCTGTACACTGGGGTGAAGGGCTGACTCAATGTGCTCTTCTGAGCCAGGCAGTTACACTGCGAATCTAAGAGCTGAGAAAAAGCGTTTATTTCGGGCTGAAAAACACGTTTTGAAAACTGTGCTGTTCCTGCCCTATAAGTTACATGGGGGTTTCCAAAGTTGCCAAAACGTGTTTATTTCTGCTGAAAAACACGTTTTGACAATTTCTGAGCACTGGGGTTAAGGGCTGACTCAGTGTGCTCTTCTGAGCCAGGCATTTACACTGCGAATCTAAGAGCTGAGAAAAAGCGTTTATTTCGGGCTGAAAAACACGTTTTGAAAACTGTGCTGTTCCTGCCCTATAAGTTACATGGGGGTTACCAAAGTTGCCAAAACATGTTTATTTCTGCTGAAAAACACGTTTTGACAATTTCTGTACACTGGGGTTAAGGGCTGACTCAATGTGCTCTTCTGTGCCAGGCAGTTACACAGCGATTCTAAGGGCTGACAAAACGCGTTTATTTCGGGCTGAAAAACACGTTTTGAAAACTGTGTTGTTCCTGCCCTATAAGTTACATGGGGGTTACCAAAGTTGCCAAAACGTGTTTATTTCTGCTGAAAAACACGTTTTGACAATTTCTGAGCACTGGGGTTAAGGGCTGACTCAGTGTGCTCTTCTGAGCCAAGCAGTTACACTGCGAATCTAAGAGCTGAGAAAAAGCGTTTATTTCGGGCTGAAAAACACGTTTTGAAAACTGTGCTGTTCCTGCCCTATAAGTTACATGGGGGTTACCAAAGTTGCCAAAACATGTTTATTTCTGCTGAAAAACACGTTTTGACAATTTCTGTACACTGGGGTGAAGGGCTGACTCAATGTGCTCTTCTGAGCCAGGCAGTTACACTGCGAATCTAAGAGCTGAGAAAAAGCGTTTATTTCGGGCTGAAAAACACGTTTTGAAAACTGTGCTGTTCCTGCCCTATAAGTTACATGGGGGTTACCAAAGTTGCCAAAACGTGTTTATTTCTGCTGAAAAACACGTTTTGACAATTTCTGTACACTGGGGTTAAGGGCTGACTCAATGTGCTCTTCTGAGCCAGGCAGTTACACAGCGATTCTAAGGGCTGACAAAACGCGTTTATTTCGGGCTGAAAAACACGTTTTGAAAACTGTGTTGTTCCTGCCCTATAAGTTACATGGGGGTTACCAAAGTTGCCAAAACATGTTTATTTCTGCTGAAAAACACGTTTTGACAATTTCTGTACACTGGGGTGAAGGGCTGACTCAATGTGCTCTTCTGAGCCAGGCAGTTACACTGCGAATCTAAGAGCTGAGAAAAAGCGTTTATTTCGGGCTGAAAAACACGTTTTGAAAACTGTGCTGTTCCTGCCCTATAAGTTACATGGGGGTTACCAAAGTTGCCAAAACATGTTTATTTCTGCTGAAAAACACGTTTTGACAATTTCTGTACACTGGGGTTAAGGGCTGACTCAATGTGCTCTTCTGAGCCAGGCAGTTACACAGCGATTCTAAGGGCTGACAAAACGCGTTTATTTCGGGCTGAAAAACACGTTTTGAAAACTGTGTTGTTCCTGCCCTATAAGTTACATGGGGGTTACCAAAGTTGCCAAAACGTGTTTATTTCTGCTGAAAAACACGTTTTGACAATTTCTGAGCACTGGGGTTAAGGGCTGACTCAGTGTGCTCTTCTGAGCCAAGCAGTTACACTGCGAATCTAAGAGCTGAGAAAAAGCGTTTATTTCGGGCTGAAAAACACGTTTTGAAAACTGTGCTGTTCCTGCCCTATAAGTTACATGGGGGTTACCAAAGTGGCCAAAACGTGTTTATTTCTGCTGAAAAACACGTTTTGACAATTTCTGAGCACTGGGGTTAAGGGCTGACTCAGTGTGCTCTTCTGAGCCAAGCAGTTACACTGCGAATCTAAGAGCTGAGAAAAAGCGTTTATTTCGGGCTGAAAAACACGTTTTGAAAACTGTGCTGTTCCTGCCCTATAAGTTACATGGGGGTTACCAAAGTTGCCAAAACATGTTTATTTCTGCTGAAAAACACGTTTTGACAATTTCTGTACACTGGGGTGAAGGGCTGACTCAATGTGCTCTTCTGAGCCAGGCAGTTACACTGCGAATCTAAGAGCTGAGAAAAAGCGTTTATTTCGGGCTGAAAAACACGTTTTGAAAACTGTGCTGTTCCTGCCCTATAAGTTACATGGGGGTTTCCAAAGTTGCCAAAACGTGTTTATTTCTGCTGAAAAACACGTTTTGACAATTTCTGAGCACTGGGGTTAAGGGCTGACTCAATGTGCTCTTCTGAGCCAGGCATTTACACTGCGAATCTAAGAGCTGAGAAAAAGCGTTTATTTCGGGCTGAAAAACACGTTTTGAAAACTGTGCTGTTCCTGCCCTATAAGTTACATGGGGGTTACCAAAGTTGCCAAAACATGTTTATTTCTGCTGAAAAACACGTTTTGACAATTTCTGTACACTGGGGTTAAGGGCTGACTCAATGTGCTCTTCTGTGCCAGGCAGTTACACAGCGATTCTAAGGGCTGACAAAACGCGTTTATTTCGGGCTGAAAAACACGTTTTGAAAACTGTGTTGTTCCTGCCCTATAAGTTACATGGGGGTTACCAAAGTTGCCAAAACGTGTTTATTTCTGCTGAAAAACACGTTTTGACAATTTCTGAGCACTGGGGTTAAGGGCTGACTCAGTGTGCTCTTCTGAGCCAAGCAGTTACACTGCGAATCTAAGAGCTGAGAAAAAGCGTTTATTTCGGGCTGAAAAACACGTTTTGAAAACTGTGCTGTTCCTGCCCTATAAGTTACATGGGGGTTACCAAAGTTGCCAAAACATGTTTATTTCTGCTGAAAAACACGTTTTGACAATTTCTGTACACTGGGGTGAAGGGCTGACTCAATGTGCTCTTCTGAGCCAGGCAGTTACACTGCGAATCTAAGAGCTGAGAAAAAGCGTTTATTTCGGGCTGAAAAACACGTTTTGAAAACTGTGCTGTTCCTGCCCTATAAGTTACATGGGGGTTACCAAAGTTGCCAAAACATGTTTATTTCTGCTGAAAAACACGTTTTGACAATTTCTGTACACTGGGGTGAAGGGCTGACTCAATGTGCTCTTCTGAGCCAGGCAGTTACACTGCGAATCTAAGAGCTGAGAAAAAGCGTTTATTTCGGGCTGAAAAACACGTTTTGAAAACTGTGCTGTTCCTGCCCTATAAGTTACATGGGGGTTACCAAAGTTGCCAAAACATGTTTATTTCTGCTGAAAAACACGTTTTGACAATTTCTGTACACTGGGGTTAAGGGCTGACTCAATGTGCTCTTCTGAGCCAGGCAGTTACACAGCGATTCTAAGGGCTGACAAAACGCGTTTATTTCGGGCTGAAAAACACGTTTTGAAAACTGTGTTGTTCCTGCCCTATAAGTTACATGGGGGTTACCAAAGTTGCCAAAACGTGTTTATTTCTGCTGAAAAACACGTTTTGACAATTTCTGAGCACTGGGGTTAAGGGCTGACTCAGTGTGCTCTTCTGAGCCAAGCAGTGACACTGCGAATCTAAGAGCTGAGAAAAAGCGTTTATTTCGGGCTGAAAAACACGTTTTGAAAACAGTGTTGTTCCTGCCCTATAAGTTACATGGGGGTTTCCAAAGTTGCCAAAACGTGTTTATTTCTGCTGAAAAACACGTTTTGACAATTTCTGTACACTGGGGTTAAGGGCTGACTCAATGTGCTCTTCTGAGCCAGGCAGGTACACAGCGATTCTAAGGGCTGACAAAACGCGTTTATTTCGGGCTGAAAAACACGTTTTGAAAACTGTGTTGTTCCTGCCCTATAAGTTACATGGGGGTTACCAAAGTTGCCAAAACGTGTTTATTTCTGCTGAAAAACACGTTTTGACAATTTCTGAGCACTGGGGTTAAGGGCTGACTCAGTGTGCTCTTCTGTGCCAAGCAGTTACACAGCGATTCTAAGGGCTGACAAAACGCGTTTATTTCGGGCTGAAAAACACGTTTTGAAAACTGTGTTGTTCCTGCCCTATAAGTTACATGGGGGTTACCAAAGTTGCCAAAACGTGTTTATTTCTGCTGAAAAACACGTTTTGACAATTTCTGAGCACTGGGGTTAAGGGCTGACTCAGTGTGCTCTTCTGAGCCAAGCAGTTACACTGCGAATCTAAGAGCTGAGAAAAAGCGTTTATTTCGGGCTGAAAAACACGTTTTGAAAACTGTGCTGTTCCTGCCCTATAAGTTACATGGGGGTTACCAAAGTTGCCAAAACATGTTTATTTCTGCTGAAAAACACGTTTTGACAATTTCTGTACACTGGGGTTAAGGGCTGACTCAATGTGCTCTTCTGTGCCAGGCAGTTACACAGCGATTCTAAGGGCTTACAAAACGCGTTTATTTCGGGCTGAAAAACACGTTTTGAAAACTGTGTTGTTCCTGCCCTATAAGTTACATGGGGGTTACCAAAGTGGCCAAAACGTGTTTATTTCTGCTGAAAAACACGTTTTGACAATTTCTGAGCACTGGGGTTAAGGGCTGACTCAGTGTGCTCTTCTGAGCCAAGCAGTTACACTGCGAATCTAAGAGCTGAGAAAAAGCGTTTATTTCGGGCTGAAAAACACGTTTTGAAAACTGTGCTGTTCCTGCCCTATAAGTTACATGGGGGTTACCAAAGTTGCCAAAACATGTTTATTTCTGCTGAAAAACACGTTTTGACAATTTCTGTACACTGGGGTGAAGGGCTGACTCAATGTGCTCTTCTGAGCCAGGCAGTTACACTGCGAATCTAAGAGCTGAGAAAAAGCGTTTATTTCGGGCTGAAAAACACGTTTTGAAAACTGTGCTGTTCCTGCCCTATAAGTTACATGGGGGTTTCCAAAGTTGCCAAAACGTGTTTATTTCTGCTGAAAAACACGTTTTGACAATTTCTGAGCACTGGGGTTAAGGGCTGACTCAGTGTGCTCTTCTGAGCCAGGCATTTACACTGCGAATCTAAGAGCTGAGAAAAAGCGTTTATTTCGGGCTGAAAAACACGTTTTGAAAACTGTGCTGTTCCTGCCCTATAAGTTACATGGGGGTTACCAAAGTTGCCAAAACATGTTTATTTCTGCTGAAAAACACGTTTTGACAATTTCTGTACACTGGGGTTAAGGGCTGACTCAATGTGCTCTTCTGTGCCAGGCAGTTACACAGCGATTCTAAGGGCTGACAAAACGCGTTTATTTCGGGCTGAAAAACACGTTTTGAAAACTGTGTTGTTCCTGCCCTATAAGTTACATGGGGGTTACCAAAGTTGCCAAAACGTGTTTATTTCTGCTGAAAAACACGTTTTGACAATTTCTGAGCACTGGGGTTAAGGGCTGACTCAGTGTGCTCTTCTGAGCCAAGCAGTTACACTGCGAATCTAAGAGCTGAGAAAAAGCGTTTATTTCGGGCTGAAAAACACGTTTTGAAAACTGTGCTGTTCCTGCCCTATAAGTTACATGGGGGTTACCAAAGTTGCCAAAACATGTTTATTTCTGCTGAAAAACACGTTTTGACAATTTCTGTACACTGGGGTGAAGGGCTGACTCAATGTGCTCTTCTGAGCCAGGCAGTTACACTGCGAATCTAAGAGCTGAGAAAAAGCGTTTATTTCTGGCTGAAAAACACGTTTTGAAAACTGTGCTGTTCCTGCCCTATAAGTTACATGGGGGTTACCAAAGTTGCCAAAACATGTTTATTTCTGCTGAAAAACACGTTTTGACAATTTCTGTACACTGGGGTTAAGGGCTGACTCAATGTGCTCTTCTGAGCCAGGCAGTTACACAGCGATTCTAAGGGCTGACAAAACGCGTTTATTTCGGGCTGAAAAACACGTTTTGAAAACTGTGTTGTTCCTGCCCTATAAGTTACATGGGGGTTACCAAAGTTGCCAAAACGTGTTTATTTCTGCTGAAAAACACGTTTTGACAATTTCTGAGCACTGGGGTTAAGGGCTGACTCAGTGTGCTCTTCTGAGCCAAGCAGTTACACTGCGAATCTAAGAGCTGAGAAAAAGCGTTTATTTCGGGCTGAAAAACACGTTTTGAAAACAGTGTTGTTCCTGCCCTATAAGTTACATGGGGGTTACCAAAGTTGCCAAAACATGTTTATTTCTGCTGAAAAACACGTTTTGACAATTTCTGTACACTGGGGTTAAGGGCTGACTCAATGTGCTCTTCTGTGCCAGGCAGTTACACAGCGATTCTAAGGGCTGACAAAACGCGATTATTTCGGGCTGAAAAACACGTTTTGAAAACTGTGTTGTTCCTGCCCTATAAGTTACATGGGGGTTACCAAAGTTGCCAAAACGTGTTTATTTCTGCTGAAAAACACGTTTTGACAATTTCTGAGCACTGGGGTTAAGGGCTGACTCAGTGTGCTCTTCTGAGCCAAGCAGTTACACTGCGAATCTAAGAGCTGAGAAAAAGCGTTTATTTCGGGCTGAAAAACACGTTTTGAAAACTGTGCTGTTCCTGCCCTATAAGTTACATGGGGGTTACCAAAGTTGCCAAAACATGTTTATTTCTGCTGAAAAACACGTTTTGACAATTTCTGTACACTGGGGTGAAGGGCTGACTCAATGTGCTCTTCTGAGCCAGGCAGTTACACTGCGAATCTAAGAGCTGAGAAAATGCGTTTATTTCGGGCTGAAAAACACGTTTTGAAAACTGTGCTGTTCCTGCCCTATAAGTTACATGGGGGTTACCAAAGTTGCCAAAACATGTTTATTTCTGCTGAAAAACACGTTTTGACAATTTCTGTACACTGGGGTTAAGGGCTGACTCAATGTGCTCTTCTGAGCCAGGCAGTTACACAGCGATTCTAAGGGCTGACAAAACGCGTTTATTTCGGGCTGAAAAACACGTTTTGAAAACTGTGTTGTTCCTGCCCTATAAGTTACATGGGGGTTACCAAAGTTGCCAAAACGTGTTTATTTCTGCTGAAAAACACGTTTTGACAATTTCTGAGCACTGGGGTTAAGGGCTGACTCAGTGTGCTCTTCTGAGCCAAGCAGTTACACTGCGAATCTAAGAGCTGAGAAAAAGCGTTTATTTCGGGCTGAAAAACACGTTTTGAAAACTGTGCTGTTCCTGCCCTATAAGTTACATGGGGGTTACCAAAGTTGCCAAAACATGTTTATTTCTGCTGAAAAACACGTTTTGACAATTTCTGTACACTGGGGTGAAGGGCTGACTCAATGTGCTCTTCTGAGCCAGGCAGTTACACTGCGAATCTAAGAGCTGAGAAAAAGCGTTTATTTCTGGCTGAAAAACACGTTTTGAAAACTGTGCTGTTCCTGCCCTATAAGTTACATGGGGGTTACCAAAGTTGCCAAAACATGTTTATTTCTGCTGAAAAACACGTTTTGACAATTTCTGTACACTGGGGTTAAGGGCTGACTCAATGTGCTCTTCTGAGCCAGGCAGTTACACAGCGATTCTAAGGGCTGACAAAACGCGTTTATTTCGGGCTGAAAAACACGTTTTGAAAACTGTGTTGTTCCTGCCCTATAAGTTACATGGGGGTTACCAAAGTTGCCAAAACGTGTTTATTTCTGCTGAAAAACACGTTTTGACAATTTCTGAGCACTGGGGTTAAGGGCTGACTCAGTGTGCTCTTCTGAGCCAAGCAGTTACACTGCGAATCTAAGAGCTGAGAAAAAGCGTTTATTTCGGGCTGAAAAACACGTTTTGAAAACAGTGTTGTTCCTGCCCTATAAGTTACATGGGGGTTTCCAAAGTTGCCAAAACGTGTTTATTTCTGCTGAAAAACACGTTTTGACAATTTCTGAGCACTGGGGTTAAGGGCTGACTCAGTGTGCTCTTCTGAGCCAGGCAGTTACACTGCGAATCTAAGAGCTGAGAAAAAGCGTATATTTCGGGCTGAAAAACACGTTTTGAAAACTGTGCTGTTCCTGCCCTATAAGTTACATGGGGGTTACCAAAGTTGCCAAAACATGTTTATTTCTGCTGAAAAACACGTTTTGACAATTTCTGTACACTGGGGTTAAGGGCTGACTCAATGTGCTCTTCTGTGCCAGGCAGTTACACAGCGATTCTAAGGGCTGACAAAACGCGTTTATTTCGGGCTGAAAAACACGTTTTGAAAACTGTGTTGTTCCTGCCCTATAAGTTACATGGGGGTTACCAAAGTTGCCAAAACGTGTTTATTTCTGCTGAAAAACACGTTTTGACAATTTCTGAGCACTGGGGTTAAGGGCTGACTCAGTGTGCTCTTCTGAGCCAAGCAGTTACACTGCGAATCTAAGAGCTGAGAAAAAGCGTTTATTTCGGGCTGAAAAACACGTTTTGAAAACTGTGCTGTTCCTGCCCTATAAGTTACATGGGGGTTACCAAAGTTGCCAAAACATGTTTATTTCTGCTGAAAAACACGTTTTGACAATTTCTGTACACTGGGGTGAAGGGCTGACTCAATGTGCTCTTCTGAGCCAGGCAGTTACACTGCGAATCTAAGAGCTGAGAAAAAGCGTTTATTTCTGGCTGAAAAACACGTTTTGAAAACTGTGCTGTTCCTGCCCTATAAGTTACATGGGGGTTACCAAAGTTGCCAAAACATGTTTATTTCTGCTGAAAAACACGTTTTGACAATTTCTGTACACTGGGGTTAAGGGCTGACTCAATGTGCTCTTCTGAGCCAGGCAGTTACACAGCGATTCTAAGGGCTGACAAAACGCGTTTATTTCGGGCTGAAAAACACGTTTTGAAAACTGTGTTGTTCCTGCCCTATAAGTTACATGGGGGTTACCAAAGTTGCCAAAACATGTTTATTTCTGCTGAAAAACACGTTTTGACAATTTCTGTACACTGGGGTTAAGGGCTGACTCAATGTGCTCTTCTGTGCCAGGCAGTTACACAGCGATTCTAAGGGCTGACAAAACGCGATTATTTCGGGCTGAAAAACACGTTTTGAAAACTGTGTTGTTCCTGCCCTATAAGTTACATGGGGGTTACCAAAGTTGCCAAAACGTGTTTATTTCTGCTGAAAAACACGTTTTGACAATTTCTGAGCACTGGGGTTAAGGGCTGACTCAGTGTGCTCTTCTGAGCCAAGCAGTTACACTACGAATCTAAGAGCTGAGAAAAAGCGTTTATTTCGGGCTGAAAAACACGTTTTGAAAACTGTGCTGTTCCTGCCCTATAAGTTACATGGGGGTTACCAAAGTTGCCAAAACATGTTTATTTCTGCTGAAAAACACGTTTTGACAATTTCTGTACACTGGGGTTAAGGGCTGACTCAATGTGCTCTTCTGTGCCAAGCAGTTACACAGCGATTCTAAGGGCTGACAAAACGCGTTTATTTCGGGCTGAAAAACACGTTTTGAAAACTGTGTTGTTCCTGCCCTATAAGTTACATGGGGGTTACCAAAGTTGCCAAAACGTGTTTATTTCTGCTGAAAAACACGTTTTGACAATTTCTGAGCACTGGGGTTAAGGGCTGACTCAGTGTGCTCTTCTGAGCCAAGCAGTTACACTGCGAATCTAAGAGCTGAGAAAAAGCGTTTATTTCGGGCTGAAAAACACGTTTTGAAAACTGTGCTGTTCCTGCCCTATAAGTTACATGGGGGTTACCAAAGTTGCCAAAACATGTTTATTTCTGCTGAAAAACGCGTTTTGACAATTTCTGTACACTGGGGTTAAGGGCTGACTCAATGTGCTCTTCTGAGCCAGGCAGTTACACAGCGATTCTAAGGGCTGACAAAACGCGTTTATTTCGGGCTGAAAAACACGTTTTGAAAACTGTGTTGTTCCTGCCCTATAAGTTACATGGGGGTTACCAAAGTTGCCAAAACATCTTTATTTCTGCTGAAAAACACGTTTTGACAATTTCTGTACACTGGGGTTAAGGGCTGACTCAATGTGCTCTTCTGTGCCAAGCAGTTACACAGCGATTCTAAGGGCTGACAAAACGCGTTTATTTCGGGCTGAAAAACACGTTTTGAAAACTGTGTTGTTCCTGCCCTATAAGTTACATGGGGGTTACCAAAGTTGCCAAAACGTGTTTATTTCTGCTGAAAAACACGTTTTGACATTTTCTGAGCACTGGGGTTAAGGGCTGACTCAGTGTGCTCTTCTGAGCCAAGCAGTTACACTGCGAATCTAAGAGCTGAGAAAAAGCGTTTATTTCGGGCTGAAAAACACGTTTTGAAAACTGTGCTGTTCCTGCCCTATAAGTTACATGGGGGTTACCAAAGTTGCCAAAACATGTTTATTTCTGCTGAAAAACACGTTTTGACAATTTCTGTACACTGGGGTGAAGGGCTGACTCAATGTGCTCTTCTGAGCCAGGCAGTTACACTGCGAATCTAAGAGCTGAGAAAAAGCGTTTATTTCGGGCTGAAAAACACGTTTTGAAAACTGTGCTGTTCCTGCCCTATAAGTTACATGGGGGTTACCAAAGTTGCCAAAACATGTTTATTTCTGCTGAAAAACACGTTTTGACAATTTCTGTACACTGGGGTTAAGGGCTGACTCAATGTGCTCTTCTGAGCCAGGCAGTTACACAGCGATTCTAAGGGCTGACAAAACGCGTTTATTTCGGGCTGAAAAACACGTTTTGAAAACTGTGTTGTTCCTGCCCTATAAGTTACATGGGGGTTACCAAAGTTGCCAAAACGTGTTTATTTCTGCTGAAAAACACGTTTTGACAATTTCTGAGCACTGGGGTTAAGGGCTGACTCAATGTGCTCTTCTGTGCCAGGCAGTTACACAGCGATTCTAAGGGCTGACAAAACGCGTTTATTTCGGGCTGAAAAACACGTTTTGAAAACTGTGTTGTTCCTGCCCTATAAGTTACATGGGGGTTACCAAAGTTGCCAAAACGTGTTTATTTCTGCTGAAAAACACGTTTTGACAATTTCTGAGCACTGGGGTTAAGGGCTGACTCAGTGTGCTCTTCTGAGCCAAGCAGTTACACTGCGAATCTAAGAGCTGAGAAAAAGCGTTTATTTCGGGCTGAAAAACACGTTTTGAAAACTGTGCTGTTCCTGCCCTATAAGTTACATGGGGGTTACCAAAGTTGCCAAAACATGTTTATTTCTGCTGAAAAACACGTTTTGACAATTTCTGTACACTGGGGTGAAGGGCTGACTCAATGTGCTCTTCTGAGCCAGGCAGTTACACTGCGAATCTAAGAGCTGAGAAAAAGCGTTTATTTCGGGCTGAAAAACACGTTTTGAAAACTGTGCTGTTCCTGCCCTATAAGTTACATGGGGGTTACCAAAGTTGCCAAAACATGTTTATTTCTGCTGAAAAACACGTTTTGACAATTTCTGTACACTGGGGTTAAGGGCTGACTCAATGTGCTCTTCTGAGCCAGGCAGTTACACAGCGATTCTAAGGGCTGACAAAACGCGTTTATTTCGGGCTGAAAAACACGTTTTGAAAACTGTGTTGTTCCTGCCCTATAAGTTACATGGGGGTTACCAAAGTTGCCAAAACGTGTTTATTTCTGCTGAAAAACACGTTTTGACAATTTCTGAGCACTGGGGTTAAGGGCTGACTCAGTGTGCTCTTCTGAGCCAAGCAGTGACACTGCGAATCTAAGAGCTGAGAAAAAGCGTTTATTTCGGGCTGAAAAACACGTTTTGAAAACAGTGTTGTTCCTGCCCTATAAGTTACATGGGGGTTTCCAAAGTTGCCAAAACGTGTTTATTTCTGCTGAAAAACACGTTTTGACAATTTCTGAGCACTGGGGTTAAGGGCTGACTCAGTGTGCTCTTCTGAGCCAGGCAGTTACACTGCGAATCTAAGAGCTGAGAAAAAGCGTATATTTCGGGCTGAAAAACACGTTTTGAAAACTGTGCTGTTCCTGCCCTATAAGTTACATGGGGGTTACCAAAGTTGCCAAAACATGTTTATTTCTGCTGAAAAACACGTTTTGACAATTTCTGTACACTGGGGTTAAGGGCTGACTCAATGTGCTCTTCTGTGCCAGGCAGTTACACAGCGATTCTAAGGGCTGACAAAACGCGTTTATTTCGGGCTGAAAAACACGTTTTGAAAACTGTGTTGTTCCTGCCCTATAAGTTACATGGGGGTTACCAAAGTTGCCAAAACGTGTTTATTTCTGCTGAAAAACACGTTTTGACAATTTCTGAGCACTGGGGTTAAGGGCTGACTCAGTGTGCTCTTCTGAGCCAAGCAGTTACACTGCGAATCTAAGAGCTGAGAAAAAGCGTTTATTTCGGGCTGAAAAACACGTTTTGAAAACTGTGCTGTTCCTGCCCTATAAGTTACATGGGGGTTACCAAAGTTGCCAAAACATGTTTATTTCTGCTGAAAAACACGTTTTGACAATTTCTGTACACTGGGGTTAAGGGCTGACTCAATGTGCTCTTCTGAGCCAGGCAGTTACACAGCGATTCTAAGGGCTGACAAAACGCGTTTATTTCGGGCTGAAAAACACGTTTTGAAAACTGTGTTGTTCCTGCCCTATAAGTTACATGGGGGTTACCAAAGTTGCCAAAACATGTTTATTTCTGCTGAAAAACACGTTTTGACAATTTCTGTACACTGGGGTTAAGGGCTGACTCAATGTGCTCTTCTGTGCCAGGCAGTTACACAGCGATTCTAAGGGCTGACAAAATGCGTTTATTTCGGGCTGAAAAACACGTTTTGAAAACTGTGTTGTTCCTGCCCTATAAGTTACATGGGGGTTACCAAAGTTGCCAAAACGTGTTTATTTCTGCTGAAAAACACGTTTTGACAATTTCTGAGCACTGGGGTTAAGGGCTGACTCAGTGTGCTCTTCTGAGCCAAGCAGTTACACTGCGAATCTAAGAGCTGAGAAAAAGCGTTTATTTCGGGCTGAAAAACACGTTTTGAAAACTGTGCTGTTCCTGCCCTATAAGTTACATGGGGGTTACCAAAGTTGCCAAAACATGTTTATTTCTGCTGAAAAACACGTTTTGACAATTTCTGTACACTGGGGTGAAGGGCTGACTCAATGTGCTCTTCTGAGCCAGGCAGTTACACTGCGAATCTAAGAGCTGAGAAAAAGCGTTTATTTCGGGCTGAAAAACACGTTTTGAAAACTGTGCTGTTCCTGCCCTATAAGTTACATGGGGGTTACCAAAGTTGCCAAAACATGTTTATTTCTGCTGAAAAACACGTTTTGACAATTTCTGTACACTGGGGTTAAGGGCTGACTCAATGTGCTCTTCTGAGCCAGGCAGTTACACAGCGATTCTAAGGGCTGACAAAACGCGTTTATTTCGGGCTGAAAAACACGTTTTGAAAACTGTGTTGTTCCTGCCCTATAAGTTACATGGGGGTTACCAAAGTTGCCAAAACGTGTTTATTTCTGCTGAAAAACACGTTTTGACAATTTCTGAGCACTGGGGTTAAGGGCTGACTCAGTGTGCTCTTCTGAGCCAAGCAGTGACACTGCGAATCTAAGAGCTGAGAAAAAGCGTTTATTTCGGGCTGAAAAACACGTTTTGAAAACAGTGTTGTTCCTGCCCTATAAGTTACATGGGGGTTTCCAAAGTTGCCAAAACGTGTTTATTTCTGCTGAAAAACACGTTTTGACAATTTCTGAGCACTGGGGTTAAGGGCTGACTCAGTGTGCTCTTCTGAGCCAGGCAGTTACACTGCAAATCTAAGAGCTGAGAAAAAGCGTATATTTCGGGCTGAAAAACACGTTTTGAAAACTGTGCTGTTCCTGCCCTATAAGTTACATGGGGGTTACCAAAGTTGCCAAAACATGTTTATTTCTGCTGAAAAACACGTTTTGACAATTTCTGTACACTGGGGTTAAGGGCTGACTCAATGTGCTCTTCTGAGCCAGGCAGTTACACAGCGATTCTAAGGGCTGACAAAACGCGTTTATTTCGGGCTGAAAAACACGTTTTGAAAACTGTGTTGTTCCTGCCCTATAAGTTACATGGGGGTTACCAAAGTTGCCAAAACGTGTTTATTTCTGCTGAAAAACACGTTTTGACAATTTCTGAGCACTGGGGTTAAGGGCTGACTCAGTGTGCTCTTCTGTGCCAAGCAGTTACACAGCGATTCTAAGGGCTGACAAAACGCGTTTATTTCGGGCTGAAAAACACGTTTTGAAAACTGTGTTGTTCCTGCCCTATAAGTTACATGGGGGTTACGAAAGTTGCCAAAACGTGTTTATTTCTGCTGAAAAACACGTTTTGACAATTTCTGAGCACTGGGGTTAAGGGCTGACTCAGTGTGCTCTTCTGAGCCAAGCAGTTACACTGCGAATCTAAGAGCTGAGAAAAAGCGTTTATTTCGGGCTGAAAAACACGTTTTGAAAACTGTGCTGTTCCTGCCCTATAAGTTACATGGGGGTTACCAAAGTTGCCAAAACATGTTTATTTCTGCTGAAAAACACGTTTTGACAATTTCTGTACACTGGGGTGAAGGGCTGACTCAATGTGCTCTTCTGAGCCAGGCAGTTACACTGCGAATCTAAGAGCTGAGAAAAAGCGTTTATTTCGGGCTGAAAAACACGTTTTGAAAACTGTGCTGTTCCTGCCCTATAAGTTACATGGGGGTTACCAAAGTTGCCAAAACATGTTTATTTCTGCTGAAAAACACGTTTTGACAATTTCTGTACACTGGGGTTAAGGGCTGACTCAATGTGCTCTTCTGAGCCAGGCAGTTACACAGCGATTCTAAGGGCTGACAAAACGCGTTTATTTCGGGCTGAAAAACACGTTTTGAAAACTGTGTTGTTCCTGCCCTATAAGTTACATGGGGGTTACCAAAGTTGCCAAAACGTGTTTATTTCTACTGAAAAACACGTTTTGACAATTTCTGAGCACTGGGGTTAAGGGCTGACTCAGTGTGCTCTTCTGAGCCAAGCAGTTACACTGCGAATCTAAGAGCTGAGAAAAAGCGTTTATTTCGGGCTGAAAAACACGTTTTGAAAACTGTGCTGTTCCTGCCCTATAAGTTACATGGGGGTTACCAAAGTTGCCAAAACATGTTTATTTCTGCTGAAAAACACGTTTTGACAATTTCTGTACACTGGGGTGAAGGGCTGACTCAATGTGCTCTTCTGAGCCAGGCAGTTACACTGCGAATCTAAGAGCTGAGAAAAAGCGTTTATTTCGGGCTGAAAAACACGTTTTGAAAACTGTGCTGTTCCTGCCCTATAAGTTACATGGGGGTTACCAAAGTTGCCAAAACATGTTTATTTCTGCTGAAAAACACGTTTTGACAATTTCTGTACACTGGGGTTAAGGGCTGACTCAATGTGCTCTTCTGAGCCAGGCAGTTACACAGCGATTCTAAGGGCTGACAAAACGCGTTTATTTCGGGCTGAAAAACACGTTTTGAAAACTGTGTTGTTCCTGCCCTATAAGTTACATGGGGGTTAACAAAGTTGCCAAAACGTGTTTATTTCTGCTGAAAAACACGTTTTGACAATTTCTGAGCACTGGGGTTAAGGGCTGACTCAGTGTGCTCTTCTGAGCCAAGCAGTTACACTGCGAATCTAAGAGCTGAGAAAAAGCGTTTATTTCGGGCTGAAAAACACGTTTTGAAAACAGTGTTGTTCCTGCCCTATAAGTTACATGGGGGTTTCCAAAGTTGCCAAAACGTGTTTATTTCTGCTGAAAAACACGTTTTGACAATTTCTGAGCACTGGGGTTAAGGGCTGACTCAGTGTGCTCTTCTGAGCCAGGCAGTTACACTGCGAATCTAAGAGCTGAGAAAAAGCGTATATTTCGGGCTGAAAAACACGTTTTGAAAACTGTGTTGTTCCTGCCCTATAAGTTACATGGGGGTTACCAAAGTTGCCAAAACATGTTTATTTCTGCTGAAAAACACGTTTTGACAATTTCTGTACACTGGGGTGAAGGGCTGACTCAATGTGCTCTTCTGAGCCAGGCAGTTACACTGCGAATCTAAGAGCTGAGAAAAAGCGTTTATTTCGGGCTGAAAAACACGTTTTGAAAACTGTGCTGTTCCTGCCCTATAAGTTACATGGGGGTTACCAAAGTTGCCAAAACATGTTTATTTCTGCTGAAAAACACGTTTTGACAATTTCTGTACACTGGGGTTAAGGGCTGACTCAATGTGCTCTTCTGAGCCAGGCAGTTACACAGCGATTCTAAGGGCTGACAAAACGCGTTTATTTCGGGCTGAAAAACACGTTTTGAAAACTGTGTTGTTCCTGCCCTATAAGTTACATGGGGGTTACCAAAGTTGCCAAAACGTGTTTATTTCTGCTGAAAAACACGTTTTGACAATTTCTGAGCACTGGGGTTAAGGGCTGACTCAGTGTGCTCTTCTGAGCCAAGCAGTTACACTGCGAATCTAAGAGCTGAGAAAAAGCGTTTATTTCGGGCTGAAAAACACGTTTTGAAAACAGTGTTGTTCCTGCCCTATAAGTTACATGGGGGTTTCCAAAGTTGCCAAAACGTGTTTATTTCTGCTGAAAAACACGTTTTGACAATTTCTGAGCACTGGGGTTAAGGGCTGACTCAGTGTGCTCTTCTGAGCCAGGCAGTTACACTGCGAATCTAAGAGCTGAGAAAAAGCGTATATTTCGGGCTGAAAAACACGTTTTGAAAACTGTGCTGTTCCTGCCCTATAAGTTACATGGGGGTTACCAAAGTTGCCAAAACATGTTTATTTCTGCTGAAAAACACGTTTTGACAATTTCTGTACACTGGGGTTAAGGGCTGACTCAATGTGCTCTTCTGTGCCAGGCAGTTACACAGCGATTCTAAGGGCTGACAAAACGCGTTTATTTCGGGCTGAAAAACACGTTTTGAAAACTGTGTTGTTCCTGCCCTATAAGTTACATGGGGGTTACCAAAGTTGCCAAAACGTGTTTATTTCTGCTGAAAAACACGTTTTGACAATTTCTGAGCACTGGGGTTAAGGGCTGACTCAGTGTGCTCTTCTGAGCCAAGCAGTTACACTGCGAATCTAAGAGCTGAGAAAAAGCGTTTATTTCGGGCTGAAAAACACGTTTTGAAAACTGTGCTGTTCCTGCCCTATAAGTTACATGGGGGTTACCAAAGTTGCCAAAACATGTTTATTTCTGCTGAAAAACACGTTTTGACAATTTCTGTACACTGGGGTGAAGGGCTGACTCAATGTGCTCTTCTGAGCCAGGCAGTTACACTGCGAATCTAAGAGCTGAGAAAAAGCGTTTATTTCGGGCTGAAAAACACGTTTTGAAAACTGTGCTGTTCCTGCCCTATAAGTTACATGGGGGTTACCAAAGTTGCCAAAACATGTTTATTTCTGCTGAAAAACACGTTTTGACAATTTCTGTACACTGGGGTTAAGGGCTGACTCAATGTGCTCTTCTGAGCCAGGCAGTTACACAGCGATTCTAAGGGCTGACAAAACGCGTTTATTTCGGGCTGAAAAACACGTTTTGAAAACTGTGTTGTTCCTGCCCTATAAGTTACATGGGGGTTACCAAAGTTGCCAAAACATGTTTATTTCTGCTGAAAAACACGTTTTGACAATTTCTGTACACTGGGGTTAAGGGCTGACTCAATGTGCTCTTCTGTGCCGGGCAGTTACACAGCGATTCTAAGGGCTGACAAAACGCGTTTATTTCGGGCTGAAAAACACGTTTTGAAAACTGTGTTGTTCCTGCCCTATAAGTTACATGGGGGTTACCAAAGTTGCCAAAACGTGTTTATTTCTGCTGAAAAACACGTTTTGACAATTTCTGAGCACTGGGGTTAAGGGCTGACTCAGTGTGCTCTTCTGAGCCAAGCAGTTACACTGCGAATCTAAGAGCTGAGAAAAAGCGTTTATTTCGGGCTGAAAAACACGTTTTGAAAACAGTGTTGTTCCTGCCTTATAAGTTACATGGGGGTTACCAAAGTTGCCAAAACGTGTTTATTTCTGCTGAAAAACACGTTTTGACAATTTCTGAGCACTGGGGTTAAGGGCTGACTCAGTGTGCTCTTCTGAGCCAGGCAGTTACACTGCGAATCTAAGAGCTGAGAAAAAGCGTTTATTTCGGGCTGAAAAACACGTTTTGAAAACTGTGCTGTTCCTGCCCTATAAGTTACATGGGGGTTACCAAAGTTGCCAAAACATGTTTATTTCTGCTGAAAAACACGTTTTGACAATTTCTGTACACTGGGGTTAAGGGCTGACTCAATGTGCTCTTCTGTGCCAGGCAGTTACACAGCGATTCTAAGGGCTGACAAAACGCGTTTATTTCGGGCTGAAAAACACGTTTTGAAAACTGTGTTGTTCCTGCCCTATAAGTTACATGGGGGTTACCAAAGTTGCCAAAACGTGTTTATTTCTGCTGAAAAACACGTTTTGACAATTTCTGAGCACTGGGGTTAAGGGCTGACTCAGTGTGCTCTTCTGAGCCAAGCAGTTACACTGCGAATCTAAGAGCTGAGAAAAAGCGTTTATTTCGGGCTGAAAAACACGTTTTGAAAACTGTGCTGTTCCTGCCCTATAAGTTACATGGGGGTTACCAAAGTTGCCAAAACATGTTTATTTCTGCTGAAAAACACGTTTTGACAATTTCTGTACACTGGGGTGAAGGGCTGACTCAATGTGCTCTTCTGAGCCAGGCAGTTACACTGCGAATCTAAGAGCTGAGAAAAAGCGTTTATTTCGGGCTGAAAAACACGTTTTGAAAACTGTGCTGTTCCTGCCCTATAAGTTACATGGGGGTTACCAAAGTTGCCAAAACATGTTTATTTCTGCTGAAAAACACGTTTTGACAATTTCTGTACTCTGGGGTTAAGGGCTGACTCAATGTGCTCTTCTGAGCCAGGCAGTTACACAGCGATTCTAAGGGCTGACAAAACGCGTTTATTTCGGGCTGAAAAACACGTTTTGAAAACTGTGTTGTTCCTGCCCTATAAGTAACATGGGGGTTACCAAAGTTGCCAAAACATGTTTATTTCTGCTGAAAAACACGTTTTGACAATTTCTGTACACTGGGGTTAAGGGCTGACTCAATGTGCTCTTCTGTGCCAAGCAGTTACACAGCGATTCTAAGGGCTGACAAAACGCGTTTATTTCGGGCTGAAAAACACGTTTTGAAAACTGTGTTGTTCCTGCCCTATAAGTTACATGGGGGTTACCAAAGTTGCCAAAACGTGTTTATTTCTGCTGAAAAACACGTTTTGACAATTTCTGAGCACTGGGGTTAAGGGCTGACTCAGTGTGCTCTTCTGAGCCAAGCAGTTACACTGCGAATCTAAGAGCTGAGAAAAAGCGTTTATTTCGGGCTGAAAAACACGTTTTGAAAACTGTGCTGTTCCTGCCCTATAAGTTACATGGGGGTTACCAAAGTTGCCAAAACATGTTTATTTCTGCTGAAAAACACGTTTTGACAATTTCTGTACACTGGGGTGAAGGGCTGACTCAATGTGCTCTTCTGAGCCAGGCAGTTACACTGCGAATCTAAGAGCTGAGAAAAAGCGTTTATTTCGGGCTGAAAAACACGTTTTGAAAACTGTGCTGTTCCTGCCCTATAAGTTACATGGGGGTTACCAAAGTTGCCAAAACATGTTTATTTCTGCTGAAAAACACGTTTTGACAATTTCTGTACACTGGGGTTAAGGGCTGACTCAATGTGCTCTTCTGAGCCAGGCAGTTACACAGCGATTCTAAGGGCTGACAAAACGCGTTTATTTCGGGCTGAAAAACACGTTTTGAAAACTGTGTTGTTCCTGCCCTATAAGTTACATGGGGGTTACCAAAGTTGCCAAAACATCTTTATTTCTGCTGAAAAACACGTTTTGACAATTTCTGTACACTGGGGTTAAGGGCTGACTCAATGTGCTCTTCTGTGCCAAGCAGTTACACAGCGATTCTAAGGGCTGACAAAACGCGTTTATTTCGGGCTGAAAAACACGTTTTGAAAACTGTGTTGTTCCTGCCCTATAAGTTACATGGGGGTTACCAAAGTTGCCAAAACGTGTTTATTTCTGCTGAAAAACACGTTTTGACAATTTCTGAGCACTGGGGTTAAGGGCTGACTCAGTGTGCTCTTCTGAGCCAAGCAGTTACACTGCGAATCTAAGAGCTGAGAAAAAGCGTTTATTTCGGGCTGAAAAACACGTTTTGAAAACAGTGTTGTTCCTGCCTTATAAGTTACATGGGGGTTACCAAAGTTGCCAAAACGTGTTTATTTCTGCTGAAAAACACGTTTTGACAATTTCTGAGCACTGGGGTTAAGGGCTGACTCAGTGTGCTCTTCTGAGCCAGGCAGTTACACTGCGAATCTAAGAGCTGAGAAAAAGCGTTTATTTCGGGCTGAAAAACACGTTTTGAAAACTGTGCTGTTCCTGCCCTATAAGTTACATGGGGGTTACCAAAGTTGCCAAAACATGTTTATTTCTGCTGAAAAACACGTTTTGACAATTTCTGTACACTGGGGTTAAGGGCTGACTCAATGTGCTCTTCTGTGCCAGGCAGTTACACAGCGATTCTAAGGGCTGACAAAACGCGTTTATTTCGGGCTGAAAAACACGTTTTGAAAACTGTGTTGTTCCTGCCCTATAAGTTACATGGGGGTTACCAAAGTTGCCAAAACGTGTTTATTTCTGCTGAAAAACACGTTTTGACAATTTCTGAGCACTGGGGTTAAGGGCTGACTCAGTGTGCTCTTCTGAGCCAAGCAGTTACACTGCGAATCTAAGAGCTGAGAAAAAGCGTTTATTTCGGGCTGAAAAACACGTTTTGAAAACTGTGCTGTTCCTGCCCTATAAGTTACATGGGGGTTACCAAAGTTGCCAAAACATGTTTATTTCTGCTGAAAAACACGTTTTGACAATTTCTGTACACTGGGGTGAAGGGCTGACTCAATGTGCTCTTCTGAGCCAGGCAGTTACACTGCGAATCTAAGAGCTGAGAAAAAGCGTTTATTTCGGGCTGAAAAACACGTTTTGAAAACTGTGCTGTTCCTGCCCTATAAGTTACATGGGGGTTACCAAAGTTGCCAAAACATGTTTATTTCTGCTGAAAAACACGTTTTGACAATTTCTGTACTCTGGGGTTAAGGGCTGACTCAATGTGCTCTTCTGAGCCAGGCAGTTACACAGCGATTCTAAGGGCTGACAAAACGCGTTTATTTCGGGCTGAAAAACACGTTTTGAAAACTGTGTTGTTCCTGCCCTATAAGTAACATGGGGGTTACCAAAGTTGCCAAAACATGTTTATTTCTGCTGAAAAACACGTTTTGACAATTTCTGTACACTGGGGTTAAGGGCTGACTCAATGTGCTCTTCTGTGCCAAGCAGTTACACAGCGATTCTAAGGGCTGACAAAACGCGTTTATTTCGGGCTGAAAAACACGTTTTGAAAACTGTGTTGTTCCTGCCCTATAAGTTACATGGGGGTTACCAAAGTTGCCAAAACGTGTTTATTTCTGCTGAAAAACACGTTTTGACAATTTCTGAGCACTGGGGTTAAGGGCTGACTCAGTGTGCTCTTCTGAGCCAAGCAGTTACACTGCGAATCTAAGAGCTGAGAAAAAGCGTTTATTTCGGGCTGAAAAACACGTTTTGAAAACTGTGCTGTTCCTGCCCTATAAGTTACATGGGGGTTACCAAAGTTGCCAAAACATGTTTATTTCTGCTGAAAAACACGTTTTGACAATTTCTGTACACTGGGGTGAAGGGCTGACTCAATGTGCTCTTCTGAGCCAGGCAGTTACACTGCGAATCTAAGAGCTGAGAAAAAGCGTTTATTTCGGGCTGAAAAACACGTTTTGAAAACTGTGCTGTTCCTGCCCTATAAGTTACATGGGGGTTACCAAAGTTGCCAAAACATGTTTATTTCTGCTGAAAAACACGTTTTGACAATTTCTGTACACTGGGGTTAAGGGCTGACTCAATGTGCTCTTCTGAGCCAGGCAGTTACACAGCGATTCTAAGGGCTGACAAAACGCGTTTATTTCGGGCTGAAAAACACGTTTTGAAAACTGTGTTGTTCCTGCCCTATAAGTTACATGGGGGTTACCAAAGTTGCCAAAACATCTTTATTTCTGCTGAAAAACACGTTTTGACAATTTCTGTACACTGGGGTTAAGGGCTGACTCAATGTGCTCTTCTGTGCCAAGCAGTTACACAGCGATTCTAAGGGCTGACAAAACGCGTTTATTTCGGGCTGAAAAACACGTTTTGAAAACTGTGTTGTTCCTGCCCTATAAGTTACATGGGGGTTACCAAAGTTGCCAAAACGTGTTTATTTCTGCTGAAAAACACGTTTTGACAAT
This sequence comes from Atractosteus spatula, assembly GCF_055471065.1. NCBI lineage: Eukaryota > Metazoa > Chordata > Actinopteri > Semionotiformes > Lepisosteidae > Atractosteus > Atractosteus spatula. Next base: position 14,935,370 of record NC_142718.1, read on the forward strand.
TTCTGAGCACTGGGGTTAAGGGCTGACTCAGTGTGCTCTTCTGAGCCAAGCAGTTACACTGCGAATCTAAGAGCTGAGAAAAAGCGTTTATTTCGGGCTGAAAAACACGTTTTGAAAACTGTGCTGTTCCTGCCCTATAAGTTACATGGGGGTTACCAAAGTTGCCAAAACATGTTTATTTCTGCTGAAAAACACGTTTTGACAATTTCTGTACACTGGGGTGAAGGGCTGACTCAATGTGCTCTTCTGAGCCAGGCAGTTACACTGCGAATCTAAGAGCTGAGAAAAAGCGTTTATTTCGGGCTGAAAAACACGTTTTGAAAACTGTGCTGTTCCTGCCCTATAAGTTACATGGGGGTTACCAAAGTTGCCAAAACATGTTTATTTCTGCTGAAAAACACGTTTTGACAATTTCTGTACACTGGGGTTAAGAGCTGACTCAATGTGCTCTTCTGAGCCAGGCAGTTACACAGCGATTCTAAGGGCTGACAAAACGCGTTTATTTCGGGCTGAAAAACACGTTTTGAAAACTGTGTTGTTCCTGCCCTATAAGTTACATGGGGGTTACCAAAGTTGCCAAAACGTGTTTATTTCTGCTGAAAAACACGTTTTGACAATTTCTGAGCACTGGGGTTAAGGGCTGACTCAGTGTGCTCTTCTGAGCCAAGCAGTTACACTGCGAATCTAAGAGCTGAGAAAAAGCGTTTATTTCGGGCTGAAAAACACGTTTTGAAAACAGTGTTGTTCCTGCCCTATAAGTTACATGGGGGTTTCCAAAGTTGCCAAAACGTGTTTATTTCTGCTGAAAAACACGTTTTGACAATTTCTGAGCACTGGGGTTAAGGGCTGACTCAGTGTGCTCTTCTGAGCCAGGCAGTTACACTGCGAATCTAAGAGCTGAGAAAAAGCGTATATTTCGGGCTGAAAAACACGTTTTGAAAACTGTGCTGTTCCTGCCCTATAAGTTACATGGGGGTTACCAAAGTTGCCAAAACATGTTTATTTCTGCTGAAAAACACGTTTTGACAATTTCTGTACACTGGGGTTAAGGGCTGACTCAATGTGCTCTTCTGTGCCAGGCAGTTACACAGCGATTCTAAGGGCTGACAAAACGCGTTTATTTCGGGCTGAAAAACACGTTTTGAAAACTGTGTTGTTCCTGCCCTATAAGTTACATGGGGGTTACCAAAGTTGCCAAAACGTGTTTATTTCTGCTGAAAAACACGTTTTGACAATTTCTGAGCACTGGGGTTAAGGGCTGACTCAGTGTGCTCTTCTGAGCCAAGCAGTTACACTGCGAATCTAAGAGCTGAGAAAAAGCGTTTATTTCGGGCTGAAAAACACGTTTTGAAAACTGTGCTGTTCCTGCCCTATAAGTTACATGGGGGTTACCAAAGTTGCCAAAACATGTTTATTTCTGCTGAAAAACACGTTTTGACAATTTCTGTACACTGGGGTGAAGGGCTGACTCAATGTGCTCTTCTGAGCCAGGCAGTTACACTGCGAATCTAAGAGCTGAGAAAAAGCGTTTATTTCGGGCTGAAAAACACGTTTTGAAAACTGTGCTGTTCCTGCCCTATAAGTTACATGGGGGTTACCAAAGTTGCCAAAACATGTTTATTTCTGCTGAAAAACACGTTTTGACAATTTCTGTACTCTGGGGTTAAGGGCTGACTCAATGTGCTCTTCTGAGCCAGGCAGTTACACAGCGATTCTAAGGGCTGACAAAACGCGTTTATTTCGGGCTGAAAAACACGTTTTGAAAACTGTGTTGTTCCTGCCCTATAAGTAACATGGGGGTTACCAAAGTTGCCAAAACATGTTTATTTCTGCTGAAAAACACGTTTTGACAATTTCTGTACACTGGGGTTAAGGGCTGACTCAATGTGCTCTTCTGTGCCAAGCAGTTACACAGCGATTCTAAGGGCTGACAAAACGCGTTTATTTCGGGCTGAAAAACACGTTTTGAAAACTGTGTTGTTCCTGCCCTATAAGTTACATGGGGGTTACCAAAGTTGCCAAAACGTGTTTATTTCTGCTGAAAAACACGTTTTGACAATTTCTGAGCACTGGGGTTAAGGGCTGACTCAGTGTGCTCTTCTGAGCCAAGCAGTTACACTGCGAATCTAAGAGCTGAGAAAAAGCGTTTATTTCGGGCTGAAAAACACGTTTTGAAAACTGTGCTGTTCCTGCCCTATAAGTTACATGGGGGTTACCAAAGTTGCCAAAACATGTTTATTTCTGCTGAAAAACACGTTTTGACAATTTCTGTACACTGGGGTGAAGGGCTGACTCAATGTGCTCTTCTGAGCCAGGCAGTTACACTGCGAATCTAAGAGCTGAGAAAAAGCGTTTATTTCGGGCTGAAAAACACGTTTTGAAAACTGTGCTGTTCCTGCCCTATAAGTTACATGGGGGTTACCAAAGTTGCCAAAACATGTTTATTTCTGCTGAAAAACACGTTTTGACAATTTCTGTACACTGGGGTTAAGGGCTGACTCAATGTGCTCTTCTGAGCCAGGCAGTTACACAGCGATTCTAAGGGCTGACAAAACGCGTTTATTTCGGGCTGAAAAACACGTTTTGAAAACTGTGTTGTTCCTGCCCTATAAGTTACATGGGGGTTACCAAAGTTGCCAAAACATCTTTATTTCTGCTGAAAAACACGTTTTGACAATTTCTGTACACTGGGGTTAAGGGCTGACTCAATGTGCTCTTCTGTGCCAAGCAGTTACACAGCGATTCTAAGGGCTGACAAAACGCGTTTATTTCGGGCTGAAAAACACGTTTTGAAAACTGTGTTGTTCCTGCCCTATAAGTTACATGGGGGTTACCAAAGTTGCCAAAACGTGTTTATTTCTGCTGAAAAACACGTTTTGACAATTTCTGAGCACTGGGGTTAAGGGCTGACTCAGTGTGCTCTTCTGAGCCAAGCAGTTACACTGCGAATCTAAGAGCTGAGAAAAAGCGTTTATTTCGGGCTGAAAAACACGTTTTGAAAACTGTGCTGTTCCTGCCCTATAAGTTACATGGGGGTTACCAAAGTTGCCAAAACATGTTTATTTCTGCTGAAAAACACGTTTTGACAATTTCTGTACACTGGGGTGAAGGGCTGACTCAATGTGCTCTTCTGAGCCAGGCAGTTACACTGCGAATCTAAGAGCTGAGAAAAAGCGTTTATTTCGGGCTGAAAAACACGTTTTGAAAACTGTGCTGTTCCTGCCCTATAAGTTACATGGGGGTTACCAAAGTTGCCAAAACATGTTTATTTCTGCTGAAAAACACGTTTTGACAATTTCTGTACACTGGGGTTAAGAGCTGACTCAATGTGCTCTTCTGAGCCAGGCAGTTACACAGCGATTCTAAGGGCTGACAAAACGCGTTTATTTCGGGCTGAAAAACACGTTTTGAAAACTGTGTTGTTCCTGCCCTATAAGTTACATGGGGGTTACCAAAGTTGCCAAAACGTGTTTATTTCTGCTGAAAAACACGTTTTGACAATTTCTGAGCACTGGGGTTAAGGGCTGACTCAGTGTGCTCTTCTGAGCCAAGCAGTTACACTGCGAATCTAAGAGCTGAGAAAAAGCGTTTATTTCGGGCTGAAAAACACGTTTTGAAAACAGTGTTGTTCCTGCCCTATAAGTTACATGGGGGTTTCCAAAGTTGCCAAAACGTGTTTATTTCTGCTGAAAAACACGTTTTGACAATTTCTGAGCACTGGGGTTAAGGGCTGACTCAGTGTGCTCTTCTGAGCCAGGCAGTTACACTGCGAATCTAAGAGCTGAGAAAAAGCGTATATTTCGGGCTGAAAAACACGTTTTGAAAACTGTGCTGTTCCTGCCCTATAAGTTACATGGGGGTTACCAAAGTTGCCAAAACATGTTTATTTCTGCTGAAAAACACGTTTTGACAATTTCTGTACACTGGGGTTAAGGGCTGACTCAATGTGCTCTTCTGTGCCAGGCAGTTACACAGCGATTCTAAGGGCTGACAAAACGCGTTTATTTCGGGCTGAAAAACACGTTTTGAAAACTGTGTTGTTCCTGCCCTATAAGTTACATGGGGGTTACCAAAGTTGCCAAAACGTGTTTATTTCTGCTGAAAAACACGTTTTGACAATTTCTGAGCACTGGGGTTAAGGGCTGACTCAGTGTGCTCTTCTGAGCCAAGCAGTTACACTGCGAATCTAAGAGCTGAGAAAAAGCGTTTATTTCGGGCTGAAAAACACGTTTTGAAAACTGTGCTGTTCCTGCCCTATAAGTTACATGGGGGTTACCAAAGTTGCCAAAACATGTTTATTTCTGCTGAAAAACACGTTTTGACAATTTCTGTACACTGGGGTGAAGGGCTGACTCAATGTGCTCTTCTGAGCCAGGCAGTTACACTGCGAATCTAAGAGCTGAGAAAAAGCGTTTATTTCGGGCTGAAAAACACGTTTTGAAAACTGTGCTGTTCCTGCCCTATAAGTTACATGGGGGTTACCAAAGTTGCCAAAACATGTTTATTTCTGCTGAAAAACACGTTTTGACAATTTCTGTACACTGGGGTTAAGGGCTGACTCAATGTGCTCTTCTGAGCCAGGCAGTTACACAGCGATTCTAAGGGCTGACAAAACGCGTTTATTTCGGGCTGAAAAACACGTTTTGAAAACTGTGTTGTTCCTGCCCTATAAGTTACATGGGGGTTACCAAAGTTGCCAAAACATGTTTATTTCTGCTGAAAAACACGTTTTGACAATTTCTGTACACTGGGGTTAAGGGCTGACTCAATGTGCTCTTCTGTGCCAGGCAGTTACACAGCGATTCTAAGGGCTGACAAAACGCGTTTATTTCGGGCTGAAAAACACGTTTTGAAAACTGTGTTGTTCCTGCCCTATAAGTTACATGGGGGTTACCAAAGTTGCCAAAACGTGTTTATTTCTGCTGAAAAACACGTTTTGACAATTTCTGAGCACTGGGGTTAAGGGCTGACTCAGTGTGCTCTTCTGAGCCAAGCAGTTACACTGCGAATCTAAGAGCTGAGAAAAAGCGTTTATTTCGGGCTGAAAAACACGTTTTGAAAACAGTGTTGTTCCTGCCTTATAAGTTACATGGGGGTTACCAAAGTTGCCAAAACGTGTTTATTTCTGCTGAAAAACACGTTTTGACAATTTCTGAGCACTGGGGTTAAGGGCTGACTCAGTGTGCTCTTCTGAGCCAGGCAGTTACACTGCGAATCTAAGAGCTGAGAAAAAGCGTTTATTTCGGGCTGAAAAACACGTTTTGAAAACTGTGCTGTTCCTGCCCTATAAGTTACATGGGGGTTACCAAAGTTGCCAAAACATGTTTATTTCTGCTGAAAAACACGTTTTGACAATTTCTGTACACTGGGGTTAAGGGCTGACTCAATGTGCTCTTCTGTGCCAGGCAGTTACACAGCGATTCTAAGGGCTGACAAAACGCGTTTATTTCGGGCTGAAAAACACGTTTTGAAAACTGTGTTGTTCCTGCCCTATAAGTTACATGGGGGTTACCAAAGTTGCCAAAACGTGTTTATTTCTGCTGAAAAACACGTTTTGACAATTTCTGAGCACTGGGGTTAAGGGCTGACTCAGTGTGCTCTTCTGAGCCAAGCAGTTACACTGCGAATCTAAGAGCTGAGAAAAAGCGTTTATTTCGGGCTGAAAAACACGTTTTGAAAACTGTGCTGTTCCTGCCCTATAAGTTACATGGGGGTTACCAAAGTTGCCAAAACATGTTTATTTCTGCTGAAAAACACGTTTTGACAATTTCTGTACACTGGGGTGAAGGGCTGACTCAATGTGCTCTTCTGAGCCAGGCAGTTACACTGCGAATCTAAGAGCTGAGAAAAAGCGTTTATTTCGGGCTGAAAAACACGTTTTGAAAACTGTGCTGTTCCTGCCCTATAAGTTACATGGGGGTTACCAAAGTTGCCAAAACATGTTTATTTCTGCTGAAAAACACGTTTTGACAATTTCTGTACTCTGGGGTTAAGGGCTGACTCAATGTGCTCTTCTGAGCCAGGCAGTTACACAGCGATTCTAAGGGCTGACAAAACGCGTTTATTTCGGGCTGAAAAACACGTTTTGAAAACTGTGTTGTTCCTGCCCTATAAGTTACATGGGGGTTACCAAAGTTGCCAAAACATGTTTATTTCTGCTGAAAAACACGTTTTGACAATTTCTGTACACTGGGGTTAAGGGCTGACTCAATGTGCTCTTCTGTGCCAAGCAGTTACACAGCGATTCTAAGGGCTGACAAAACGCGTTTATTTCGGGCTGAAAAACACGTTTTGAAAACTGTGTTGTTCCTGCCCTATAAGTTACATGGGGGTTACCAAAGTTGCCAAAACGTGTTTATTTCTGCTGAAAAACACGTTTTGACAATTTCTGAGCACTGGGGTTAAGGGCTGACTCAGTGTGCTCTTCTGAGCCAAGCAGTTACACTGCGAATCTAAGAGCTGAGAAAAAGCGTTTATTTCGGGCTGAAAAACACGTTTTGAAAACTGTGTTGTTCCTGCCCTATAAGTTACATGGGGGTTACCAAAGTTGCCAAAACATCTTTATTTCTGCTGAAAAACACGTTTTGACAATTTCTGTACACTGGGGTTAAGGGCTGACTCAATGTGCTCTTCTGTGCCAAGCAGTTACACAGCGATTCTAAGGGCTGACAAAACGCGTTTATTTCGGGCTGAAAAACACGTTTTGAAAACTGTGTTGTTCCTGCCCTATAAGTTACATGGGGGTTACCAAAGTTGCCAAAACGTGTTTATTTCTGCTGAAAAACACGTTTTGACATTTTCTGAGCACTGGGGTTAAGGGCTGACTCAGTGTGCTCTTCTGAGCCAAGCAGTTACACTGCGAATCTAAGAGCTGAGAAAAAGCGTTTATTTCGGGCTGAAAAACACGTTTTGAAAACTGTGCTGTTCCTGCCCTATAAGTTACATGGGGGTTACCAAAGTTGCCAAAACATGTTTATTTCTGCTGAAAAACACGTTTTGACAATTTCTGTACACTGGGGTGAAGGGCTGACTCAATGTGCTCTTCTGAGCCAGGCAGTTACACAGCGATTCTAAGGGCTGACAAAACGCGTTTATTTCGGGCTGAAAAACACGTTTTGAAAACTGTGTTGTTCCTGCCCTATAAGTTACATGGGGGTTACCAAAGTTGCCAAAACGTGTTTATTTCTGCTGAAAAACACGTTTTGACAATTTCTGAGCACTGGGGTTAAGGGCTGACTCAGTGTGCTCTTCTGAGCCAAGCAGTTACACTGCGAATCTAAGAGCTGAGAAAAAGCGTTTATTTCGGGCTGAAAAACACGTTTTGAAAACAGTGTTGTTCCTGCCCTATAAGTTACATGGGGGTTTCCAAAGTTGCCAAAACGTGTTTATTTCTGCTGAAAAACACGTTTTGACAATTTCTGTACACTGGGGTTAAGGGCTGACTCAATGTGCTCTTCTGTGCCAGGCAGTTACACAGCGATTCTAAGGGCTGACAAAACGCGTTTATTTCGGGCTGAAAAACACGTTTTGAAAACTGTGTTGTTCCTGCCCTATAAGTTACATGGGGGTTACCAAAGTTGCCAAAACGTGTTTATTTCTGCTGAAAAACACGTTTTGACAATTTCTGAGCACTGGGGTTAAGGGCTGACTCAGTGTGCTCTTCTGAGCCAAGCAGTTACACTGCGAATCTAAGAGCTGAGAAAAAGCGTTTATTTCGGGCTGAAAAACACGTTTTGAAAACTGTGCTGTTCCTGCCCTATAAGTTACATGGGGGTTACCAAAGTTGCCAAAACATGTTTATTTCTGCTGAAAAACACGTTTTGACAATTTCTGTACACTGGGGTGAAGGGCTGACTCAATGTGCTCTTCTGAGCCAGGCAGTTACACTGCGAATCTAAGAGCTGAGAAAAAGCGTTTATTTCGGGCTGAAAAACACGTTTTGAAAACTGTGCTGTTCCTGCCCTATAAGTTACATGGGGGTTACCAAAGTTGCCAAAACATGTTTATTTCTGCTGAAAAACACGTTTTGACAATTTCTGTACACTGGGGTTAAGGGCTGACTCAATGTGCTCTTCTGAGCCAGGCAGTTACACAGCGATTCTAAGGGCTGACAAAACGCGTTTATTTCGGGCTGAAAAACACGTTTTGAAAACTGTGTTGTTCCTGCCCTATAAGTTACATGGGGGTTACCAAAGTTGCCAAAACGTGTTTATTTCTGCTGAAAAACACGTTTTGACAATTTCTGAGCACTGGGGTTAAGGGCTGACTCAGTGTGCTCTTCTGAGCCAAGCAGTGACACTGCGAATCTAAGAGCTGAGAAAAAGCGTTTATTTCGGGCTGAAAAACACGTTTTGAAAACAGTGTTGTTCCTGCCCTATAAGTTACATGGGGGTTTCCAAAGTTGCCAAAACGTGTTTATTTCTGCTGAAAAACACGTTTTGACAATTTCTGAGCACTGGGGTTAAGGGCTGACTCAGTGTGCTCTTCTGAGCCAGGCAGTTACACTGCGAATCTAAGAGCTGAGAAAAAGCGTATATTTCGGGCTGAAAAACACGTTTTGAAAACTGTGCTGTTCCTGCCCTATAAGTTACATGGGGGTTACCAAAGTTGCCAAAACATGTTTATTTCTGCTGAAAAACACGTTTTGACAATTTCTGTACACTGGGGTTAAGGGCTGACTCAATGTGCTCTTCTGAGCCAGGCAGTTACACAGCGATTCTAAGGGCTGACAAAACGCGTTTATTTCGGGCTGAAAAACACGTTTTGAAAACTGTGTTGTTCCTGCCCTATAAGTTACATGGGGGTTACCAAAGTTGCCAAAACGTGTTTATTTCTGCTGAAAAACACGTTTTGACAATTTCTGAGCACTGGGGTTAAGGGCTGACTCAGTGTGCTCTTCTGTGCCAAGCAGTTACACAGCGATTCTAAGGGCTGACAAAACGCGTTTATTTCGGGCTGAAAAACACGTTTTGAAAACTGTGTTGTTCCTGCCCTATAAGTTACATGGGGGTTACCAAAGTTGCCAAAACGTGTTTATTTCTGCTGAAAAACACGTTTTGACAATTTCTGAGCACTGGGGTTAAGGGCTGACTCAGTGTGCTCTTCTGAGCCAAGCAGTTACACTGCGAATCTAAGAGCTGAGAAAAAGCGTTTATTTCGGGCTGAAAAACACGTTTTGAAAACTGTGCTGTTCCTGCCCTATAAGTTACATGGGGGTTACCAAAGTTGCCAAAACATGTTTTTTTCTGCTGAAAAACACGTTTTGACAATTTCTGTACACTGGGGTGAAGGGCTGACTCAATGTGCTCTTCTGAGCCAGGCAGTTACACTGCGAATCTAAGAGCTGAGAAAAAGCGTTTATTTCGGGCTGAAAAACACGTTTTGAAAACTGTGCTGTTCCTGCCCTATAAGTTACATGGGGGTTACCAAAGTTGCCAAAACATGTTTATTTCTGCTGAAAAACACGTTTTGACAATTTCTGTACACTGGGGTTAAGGGCTGACTCAATGTGCTCTTCTGAGCCAGGCAGTTACACAGCGATTCTAAGGGCTGACAAAACGCGTTTATTTCGGGCTGAAAAACACGTTTTGAAAACTGTGTTGTTCCTGCCCTATAAGTTACATGGGGGTTACCAAAGTTGCCAAAACGTGTTTATTTCTGCTGAAAAACACGTTTTGACAATTTCTGAGCACTGGGGTTAAGGGCTGACTCAGTGTGCTCTTCTGAGCCAAGCAGTTACACTGCGAATCTAAGAGCTGAGAAAAAGCGTTTATTTCGGGCTGAAAAACACGTTTTGAAAACAGTGTTGTTCCTGCCCTATAAGTTACATGGGGGTTTCCAAAGTTGCCAAAACGTGTTTATTTCTGCTGAAAAACACGTTTTGACAATTTCTGAGCACTGGGGTTAAGGGCTGACTCAGTGTGCTCTTCTGAGCCAGGCAGTTACACTGCGAATCTAAGAGCTGAGAAAAAGCGTATATTTCGGGCTGAAAAACACGTTTTGAAAACTGTGCTGTTCCTGCCCTATAAGTTACATGGGGGTTACCAAAGTTGCCAAAACATGTTTATTTCTGCTGAAAAACACGTTTTGACAATTTCTGTACACTGGGGTTAAGGGCTGACTCAATGTGCTCTTCTGTGCCAGGCAGTTACACAGCGATTCTAAGGGCTGACAAAACGCGTTTATTTCGGGCTGAAAAACACGTTTTGAAAACTGTGTTGTTCCTGCCCTATAAGTTACATGGGGGTTACCAAAGTTACCAAAACGTGTTTATTTCTGCTGAAAAACACGTTTTGACAATTTCTGAGCACTGGGGTTAAGGACTGACTCAGTGTGCTCTTCTGAGCCAAGCAGTTACACTGCGAATCTAAGAGCTGAGAAAAAGCGTTTATTTCGGGCTGAAAAACACGTTTTGAAAACTGTGCTGTTCCTGCCCTATAAGTTACATGGGGGTTACCAAAGTTGCCAAAACATGTTTATTTCTGCTGAAAAACACGTTTTGACAATTTCTGTACACTGGGGTGAAGGGCTGACTCAATGTGCTCTTCTGAGCCAGGCAGTTACACTGCGAATCTAAGAGCTGAGAAAAAGCGTTTATTTCGGGCTGAAAAACACGTTTTGAAAACTGTGCTGTTCCTGCCCTATAAGTTACATGGGGGTTACCAAAGTTGCCAAAACATGTTTATTTCTGCTGAAAAACACGTTTTGACAATTTCTGTACACTGGGGTTAAGGGCTGACTCAGTGTGCTCTTCTGAGCCAAGCAGTTACACTGCGAATCTAAGAGCTGAGAAAAAGCGTTTATTTCGGGCTGAAAAACACGTTTTGAAAACTGTGCTGTTCCTGCCCTATAAGTTACATGGGGGTTACCAAAGTTGCCAAAACATGTTTATTTCTGCTGAAAAACACGTTTTGACAATTTCTGTACACTGGGGTGAAGGGCTGACTCAATGTGCTCTTCTGAGCCAGGCAGTTACACTGCGAATCTAAGAGCTGAGAAAAAGCGTTTATTTCGGGCTGAAAAACACGTTTTGAAAACTGTGCTGTTCCTGCCCTATAAGTTACATGGGGGTTTCCAAAGTTGCCAAAACGTGTTTATTTCTGCTGAAAAACACGTTTTGACAATTTCTGAGCACTGGGGTTAAGGGCTGACTCAGTGTGCTCTTCTGAGCCAAGCAGTTACACTGCGAATCTAAGAGCTGAGAAAAAGCGTTTATTTCGGGCTGAAAAACACGTTTTGAAAACTGTGCTGTTCCTGCCCTATAAGTTACATGGGGGTTACCAAAGTTGCCAAAACATGTTTATTTCTGCTGAAAAACACGTTTTGACAATTTCTGTACACTGGGGTTAAGGGCTGACTCAATGTGCTCTTCTGTGCCAGGCAGTTACACAGCGATTCTAAGGGCTGACAAAACGCGTTTATTTCGGGCTGAAAAACACGTTTTGAAAACTGTGTTGTTCCTGCCCTATAAGTTACATGGGGGTTACCAAAGTTGCCAAAACGTGTTTATTTCTGCTGAAAAACACGTTTTGACAATTTCTGAGCACTGGGGTTAAGGGCTGACTCAGTGTGCTCTTCTGAGCCAAGCAGTTACACTGCGAATCTAAGAGCTGAGAAAAAGCGTTTATTTCGGGCTGAAAAACACGTTTTGAAAACTGTGCTGTTCCTGCCCTATAAGTTACATGGGGGTTACCAAAGTTGCCAAAACATGTTTATTTCTGCTGAAAAACACGTTTTGACAATTTCTGTACACTGGGGTGAAGGGCTGACTCAATGTGCTCTTCTGAGCCAGGCAGTTACACTGCGAATCTAAGAGCTGAGAAAAAGCGTTTATTTCTGGCTGAAAAACACGTTTTGAAAACTGTGCTGTTCCTGCCCTATAAGTTACATGGGGGTTACCAAAGTTGCCAAAACATGTTTATTTCTGCTGAAAAACACGTTTTGACAATTTCTGTACACTGGGGTTAAGGGCTGACTCAATGTGCTCTTCTGAGCCAGGCAGTTACACAGCGATTCTAAGGGCTGACAAAACGCGTTTATTTCGGGCTGAAAAACACGTTTTGAAAACTGTGTTGTTCCTGCCCTATAAGTTACATGGGGGTTACCAAAGTTGCCAAAACGTGTTTATTTCTGCTGAAAAACACGTTTTGACAATTTCTGAGCACTGGGGTTAAGGGCTGACTCAGTGTGCTCTTCTGAGCCAAGCAGTTACACTGCGAATCTAAGAGCTGAGAAAAAGCGTTTATTTCGGGCTGAAAAACACGTTTTGAAAACTGTGCTGTTCCTGCCCTATAAGTTACATGGGGGTTACCAAAGTTGCCAAAACATGTTTATTTCTGCTGAAAAACACGTTTTGACAATTTCTGTACACTGGGGTTAAGGGCTGACTCAATGTGCTCTTCTGAGCCAGGCAGTTACACAGCGATTCTAAGGGCTGACAAAACGCGTTTATTTCGGGCTGAAAAACACGTTTTGAAAACTGTGTTGTTCCTGCCCTATAAGTTACATGGGGGTTACCAAAGTTGCCAAAACATGTTTATTTCTGCTGAAAAACACGTTTTGACAATTTCTGTACACTGGGGTTAAGGGCTGACTCAATGTGCTCTTCTGTGCCAGGCAGTTACACAGCGATTCTAAGGGCTGACAAAACGCGTTTATTTCGGGCTGAAAAACAAGTTTTGAAAACTGTGTTGTTCCTGCCCTATAAGTTACATGGGGGTTACCAAAGTTGCCAAAACGTGTTTATTTCTGCTGAAAAACACGTTTTGACAATTTCTGAGCACTGGGGTTAAGGGCTGACTCAGTGTGCTCTTCTGAGCCAAGCAGTTACACTGCGAATCTAAGAGCTGAGAAAAAGCGTTTATTTCGGGCTGAAAAACACGTTTTGAAAACTGTGCTGTTCCTGCCCTATAAGTTACATGGGGGTTACCAAAGTTGCCAAAACATGTTTATTTCTGCTGAAAAACACGTTTTGACAATTTCTGTACACTGGGGTGAAGGGCTGACTCAATGTGCTCTTCTGAGCCAGGCAGTTACACTGCGAATCTAAGAGCTGAGAAAAAGCGTTTATTTCTGGCTGAAAAACACGTTTTGAAAACTGTGCTGTTCCTGCCCTATAAGTTACATGGGGGTTACCAAAGTTGCCAAAACATGTTTATTTCTGCTGAAAAACACGTTTTGACAATTTCTGTACACTGGGGTTAAGGGCTGACTCAATGTGCTCTTCTGAGCCAGGCAGTTACACAGCGATTCTAAGGGCTGACAAAACGCGTTTATTTCGGGCTGAAAAACACGTTTTGAAAACTGTGTTGTTCCTTCCCTATAAGTTACATGGGGGTTACCAAAGTTGCCAAAACGTGTTTATTTCTGCTGAAAAACACGTTTTGACAATTTCTGAGCACTGGGGTTAAGGGCTGACTCAGTGTGCTCTTCTGAGCCAAGCAGTTACACTGCGAATCTAAGAGCTGAGAAAAAGCGTTTATTTCGGGCTGAAAAACACGTTTTGAAAACTGTGCTGTTCCTGCCCTATAAGTTACATGGGGGTTACCAAAGTTGCCAAAACATGTTTATTTCTGCTGAAAAACACGTTTTGACAATTTCTGTACACTGGGGTTAAGGGCTGACTCAATGTGCTCTTCTGAGCCAGGCAGTTACACAGCGATTCTAAGGGCTGACAAAACGCGTTTATTTCGGGCTGAAAAACACGTTTTGAAAACTGTGTTGTTCCTGCCCTATAAGTTACATGGGGGTTACCAAAGTTGCCAAAACATGTTTATTTCTGCTGAAAAACACGTTTTGACAATTTCTGTACACTGGGGTTAAGGGCTGACTCAATGTGCTCTTCTGTGCCAGGCAGTTACACAGCGATTCTAAGGGCTGACAAAACGCGTTTATTTCGGGCTGAAAAACACGTTTTGAAAACTGTGTTGTTCCTGCCCTATAAGTTACATGGGGGTTACCAAAGTTGCCAAAACGTGTTTATTTCTGCTGAAAAACACGTTTTGACAATTTCTGAGCACTGGGGTTAAGGGCTGACTCAGTGTGCTCTTCTGAGCCAAGCAGTTACACTGCGAATCTAAGAGCTGAGAAAAAGCGTTTATTTCGGGCTGAAAAACACGTTTTGAAAACTGTGCTGTTCCTGCCCTATAAGTTACATGGGGGTTACCAAAGTTGCCAAAACATGTTTATTTCTGCTGAAAAACACGTTTTGACAATTTCTGTACACTGGGGTGAAGGGCTGACTCAATGTGCTCTTCTGAGCCAGGCAGTTACACTGCGAATCTAAGAGCTGAGAAAAAGCGTTTATTTCGGGCTGAAAAACACGTTTTGAAAACTGTGCTGTTCCTGCCCTATAAGTTACATGGGGGTTACCAAAGTTGCCAAAACATGTTTATTTCTGCTGAAAAACACGTTTTGACAATTTCTGTACACTGGGGTTAAGGGCTGACTCAATGTGCTCTTCTGAGCCAGGCAGTTACACAGCGATTCTAAGGGCTGACAAAACGCGTTTATTTCGGGCTGAAAAACACGTTTTGAAAACTGTGTTGTTCCTGCCCTATAAGTTACATGGGGGTTACCAAAGTTGCCAAAACGTGTTTATTTCTGCTGAAAAACACGTTTTGACAATTTCTGAGCACTGGGGTTAAGGGCTGACTCAGTGTGCTCTTCTGAGCCAAGCAGTTACACTGCGAATCTAAGAGCTGAGAAAAAGCGTTTATTTCGGGCTGAAAAACACGTTTTGAAAACTGTGCTGTTCCTGCCCTATAAGTTACATGGGGGTTACCAAAGTTGCCAAAACATGTTTATTTCTGCTGAAAAACACGTTTTGACAATTTCTGTACACTGGGGTGAAGGGCTGACTCAATGTGCTCTTCTGAGCCAGGCAGTTACACTGCGAATCTAAGAGCTGAGAAAAAGCGTTTATTTCTGGCTGAAAAACACGTTTTGAAAACTGTGCTGTTCCTGCCCTATAAGTTACATGGGGGTTACCAAAGTTGCCAAAACATGTTTATTTCTGCTGAAAAACACGTTTTGACAATTTCTGTACACTGGGGTTAAGGGCTGACTCAATGTGCTCTTCTGAGCCAGGCAGTTACACAGCGATTCTAAGGGCTGACAAAACGCGTTTATTTCGGGCTGAAAAACACGTTTTGAAAACTGTGTTGTTCCTGCCCTATAAGTTACATGGGGGTTACCAAAGTTGCCAAAACGTGTTTATTTCTGCTGAAAAACACGTTTTGACAATTTCTGAGCACTGGGGTTAAGGGCTGACTCAGTGTGCTCTTCTGAGCCAAGCAGTTACACTGCGAATCTAAGAGCTGAGAAAAAGCGTTTATTTCGGGCTGAAAAACACGTTTTGAAAACTGTGCTGTTCCTGCCCTATAAGTTACATGGGGGTTACCAAAGTTGCCAAAACATGTTTATTTCTGCTGAAAAACACGTTTTGACAATTTCTGTACACTGGGGTTAAGGGCTGACTCAATGTGCTCTTCTGAGCCAGGCAGTTACACAGCGATTCTAAGGGCTGACAAAACGCGTTTATTTCGGGCTGAAAAACACGTTTTGAAAACTGTGTTGTTCCTGCCCTATAAGTTACATGGGGGTTACCAAAGTTGCCAAAACATGTTTATTTCTGCTGAAAAACACGTTTTGACAATTTCTGTACACTGGGGTTAAGGGCTGACTCAATGTGCTCTTCTGTGCCAGGCAGTTACACAGCGATTCTAAGGGCTGACAAAACGCGTTTATTTCGGGCTGAAAAACAAGTTTTGAAAACTGTGTTGTTCCTGCCCTATAAGTTACATGGGGGTTACCAAAGTTGCCAAAACGTGTTTATTTCTGCTGAAAAACACGTTTTGACAATTTCTGAGCACTGGGGTTAAGGGCTGACTCAGTGTGCTCTTCTGAGCCAAGCAGTTACACTGCGAATCTAAGAGCTGAGAAAAAGCGTTTATTTCGGGCTGAAAAACACGTTTTGAAAACTGTGCTGTTCCTGCCCTATAAGTTACATGGGGGTTACCAAAGTTGCCAAAACATGTTTATTTCTGCTGAAAAACACGTTTTGACAATTTCTGTACACTGGGGTGAAGGGCTGACTCAATGTGCTCTTCTGAGCCAGGCAGTTACACTGCGAATCTAAGAGCTGAGAAAAAGCGTTTATTTCTGGCTGAAAAACACGTTTTGAAAACTGTGCTGTTCCTGCCCTATAAGTTACATGGGGGTTACCAAAGTTGCCAAAACATGTTTATTTCTGCTGAAAAACACGTTTTGACAATTTCTGTACACTGGGGTTAAGGGCTGACTCAATGTGCTCTTCTGAGCCAGGCAGTTACACAGCGATTCTAAGGGCTGACAAAACGCGTTTATTTCGGGCTGAAAAACACGTTTTGAAAACTGTGTTGTTCCTTCCCTATAAGTTACATGGGGGTTACCAAAGTTGCCAAAACGTGTTTATTTCTGCTGAAAAACACGTTTTGACAATTTCTGAGCACTGGGGTTAAGGGCTGACTCAGTGTGCTCTTCTGAGCCAAGCAGTTACACTGCGAATCTAAGAGCTGAGAAAAAGCGTTTATTTCGGGCTGAAAAACACGTTTTGAAAACTGTGCTGTTCCTGCCCTATAAGTTACATGGGGGTTACCAAAGTTGCCAAAACATGTTTATTTCTGCTGAAAAACACGTTTTGACAATTTCTGTACACTGGGGTTAAGGGCTGACTCAATGTGCTCTTCTGAGCCAGGCAGTTACACAGCGATTCTAAGGGCTGACAAAACGCGTTTATTTCGGGCTGAAAAACACGTTTTGAAAACTGTGTTGTTCCTGCCCTATAAGTTACATGGGGGTTACCAAAGTTGCCAAAACATGTTTATTTCTGCTGAAAAACACGTTTTGACAATTTCTGTACACTGGGGTTAAGGGCTGACTCAATGTGCTCTTCTGTGCCAGGCAGTTACACAGCGATTCTAAGGGCTGACAAAACGCGTTTATTTCGGGCTGAAAAACACGTTTTGAAAACTGTGTTGTTCCTGCCCTATAAGTTACATGGGGGTTACCAAAGTTGCCAAAACGTGTTTATTTCTGCTGAAAAACACGTTTTGACAATTTCTGAGCACTGGGGTTAAGGGCTGACTCAGTGTGCTCTTCTGAGCCAAGCAGTTACACTGCGAATCTAAGAGCTGAGAAAAAGCGTTTATTTCGGGCTGAAAAACACGTTTTGAAAACTGTGCTGTTCCTGCCCTATAAGTTACATGGGGGTTACCAAAGTTGCCAAAACATGTTTATTTCTGCTGAAAAACACGTTTTGACAATTTCTGTACACTGGGGTGAAGGGCTGACTCAATGTGCTCTTCTGAGCCAGGCAGTTACACTGCGAATCTAAGAGCTGAGAAAAAGCGTTTATTTCGGGCTGAAAAACACGTTTTGAAAACTGTGCTGTTCCTGCCCTATAAGTTACATGGGGGTTACCAAAGTTGCCAAAACATGTTTATTTCTGCTGAAAAACACGTTTTGACAATTTCTGTACACTGGGGTTAAGGGCTGACTCAATGTGCTCTTCTGAGCCAGGCAGTTACACAGCGATTCTAAGGGCTGACAAAACGCGTTTATTTCGGGCTGAAAAACACGTTTTGAAAACTGTGTTGTTCCTGCCCTATAAGTTACATGGGGGTTACCAAAGTTGCCAAAACGTGTTTATTTCTGCTGAAAAACACGTTTTGACAATTTCTGAGCACTGGGGTTAAGGGCTGACTCAGTGTGCTCTTCTGAGCCAAGCAGTTACACTGCGAATCTAAGAGCTGAGAAAAAGCGTTTATTTCGGGCTGAAAAACACGTTTTGAAAACAGTGTTGTTCCTGCCCTATAAGTTACATGGGGGTTTCCAAAGTTGCCAAAACGTGTTTATTTCTGCTGAAAAACACGTTTTGACAATTTCTGAGCACTGGGGTTAAGGGCTGACTCAGTGTGCTCTTCTGAGCCAGGCAGTTACACTGCGAATCTAAGAGCTGAGAAAAAGCGTATATTTCGGGCTGAAAAACACGTTTTGAAAACTGTGCTGTTCCTGCCCTATAAGTTACATGGGGGTTACCAAAGTTGCCAAAACATGTTTATTTCTGCTGAAAAACACGTTTTGACAATTTCTGTACACTGGGGTTAAGGGCTGACTCAATGTGCTCTTCTGAGCCAGGCAGTTACACAGCGATTCTAAGGGCTGACAAAACGCGTTTATTTCGGGCTGAAAAACACGTTTTGAAAACTGTGTTGTTCCTGCCCTATAAGTTACATGGGGGTTACCAAAGTTGCCAAAACATCTTTATTTCTGCTGAAAAACACGTTTTGACAATTTCTGTACACTGGGGTTAAGGGCTGACTCAATGTGCTCTTCTGTGCCAAGCAGTTACACAGCGATTCTAAGGGCTGACAAAACGCGTTTATTTCGGGCTGAAAAACACGTTTTGAAAACTGTGATGTTCCTGCCCTATAAGTTACATGGGGGTTACCAAAGTTGCCAAAACGTGTTTATTTCTGCTGAAAAACACGTTTTGACAATTTCTGAGCACTGGGGTTAAGGGCTGACTCCGTGTGCTCTTCTGAGCCAAGCAGTTACACTGCGAATCTAAGAGCTGAGAAAAAGCGTTTATTTCGGGCTGAAAAACACGTTTTGAAAACTGTGCTGTTCCTGCCCTATAAGTTACATGGGGGTTACCAAAGTTGCCAAAACATGTTTATTTCTGCTGAAAAACACGTTTTGACAATTTCTGTACACTGGGGTTAAGGGCTGACTCAATGTGCTCTTCTGAGCCAGGCAGTTACACAGCGATTCTAAGGGCTGACAAAACGCGTTTATTTCGGGCTGAAAAACACGTTTTGAAAACTGTGTTGTTCCTGCCCTATAAGTTACATGGGGGTTACCAAAGTTGCCAAAACGTGTTTATTTCTGCTGAAAAACACGTTTTGACAATTTCTGAGCACTGGGGTTAAGGGCTGACTCAGTGTGCTCTTCTGAGCCAAGCAGTTACACTGCGAATCTAAGAGCTGAGAAAAAGCGTTTATTTCGGGCTGAAAAACACGTTTTGAAAACTGTGCTGTTCCTGCCCTATAAGTTACATGGGGGTTACCAAAGTTGCCAAAACATGTTTATTTCTGCTGAAAAACACGTTTTGACAATTTCTGTACACTGGGGTTAAGGGCTGACTCAATGTGCTCTTCTGAGCCAGGCAGTTACACAGCGATTCTAAGGGCTGACAAAACGCGTTTATTTCGGGCTGAAAAACACGTTTTGAAAACTGTGTTGTTCCTGCCCTATAAGTTACATGGGGGTTACCAAAGTTGCCAAAACATGTTTATTTCTGCTGAAAAACACGTTTTGACAATTTCTGTACACTGGGGTTAAGGGCTGACTCAATGTGCTCTTCTGTGCCAGGCAGTTACACAGCGATTCTAAGGGCTGACAAAACGCGTTTATTTCGGCTGAAAAACACGTTTTGAAAACTGTGTTGTTCCTGCCCTGTAAGTTACATGGGGGTTACCAAAGTTGCCAAAACGTGTTTATTTCTGCTGAAAAACACGTTTTGACAATTTCTGAGCACTGGGGTTAAGGGCTGACTCAGTGTGCTCTTCTGAGCCAAGCAGTTACACTGCGAATCTAAGAGCTGAGAAAAAGCGTTTATTTCGGGCTGAAAAACACGTTTTGAAAACTGTGCTGTTCCTGCCCTATAAGTTACATGGGGGTTACCAAAGTTGCCAAAACATGTTTATTTCTGCTGAAAAACACGTTTTGACAATTTCTGAGCACTGGGGTTAAGGGCTGACTCAGTGTGCTCTTCTGAGCCAAGCAGTTACACTGCGAATCTAAGAGCTGAGAAAAAGCGTTTATTTCGGGCTGAAAAACACGTTTTGAAAACTGTGCTGTTCCTGCCCTATAAGTTACATGGGGGTTACCAAAGTTGCCAAAACATGTTTATTTCTGCTGAAAAACACGTTTTGACAATTTCTGTACACTGGGGTGAAGGGCTGACTCAATGTGCTCTTCTGAGCCAGGCAGTTACACTGCGAATCTAAGAGCTGAGAAAAAGCGTTTATTTCGGGCTGAAAAACACGTTTTGAAAACTGTGCTGTTCCTGCCCTATAAGTTACATGGGGGTTTCCAAAGTTGCCAAAACGTGTTTATTTCTGCTGAAAAACACGTTTTGACAATTTCTGAGCACTGGGGTTAAGGGCTGACTCAGTGTGCTCTTCTGAGCCAGGCAGTTACACTGCGAATCTAAGAGCTGAGAAAAAGCGTTTATTTCGGGCTGAAAAACACGTTTTGAAAACTGTGCTGTTCCTGCCCTATAAGTTACATGGGGGTTACCAAAGTTGCCAAAACATGTTTATTTCTGCTGAAAAACACGTTTTGACAATTTCTGTACACTGGGGTTAAGGGCTGACTCAATGTGCTCTTCTGTGCCAGGCAGTTACACAGCGATTCTAAGGGCTGACAAAACGCGTTTATTTCGGGCTGAACAACACGTTTTGAAAACTGTGTTGTTCCTGCCCTATAAGTTACATGGGGGTTACCAAAGTTGCCAAAACGTGTTTATTTCTGCTGAAAAACACGTTTTGACAATTTCTGAGCACTGGGGTTAAGGGCTGACTCAGTGTGCTCTTCTGAGCCAAGCAGTTACACTGCGAATCTAAGAGCTGAGAAAAAGCGTTTATTTCGGGCTGAAAAACACGTTTTGAAAACTGTGCTGTTCCTGCCCTATAAGTTACATGGGGGTTACCAAAGTTGCCAAAACATGTTTATTTCTGCTGAAAAACACGTTTTGACAATTTCTGTACACTGGGGTGAAGGGCTGACTCAATGTGCTCTTCTGAGCCAGGCAGTTACACTGCGAATCTAAGAGCTGAGAAAAAGCGTTTATTTCTGGCTGAAAAACACGTTTTGAAAACTGTGCTGTTCCTGCCCTATAAGTTACATGGGGGTTACCAAAGTTGCCAAAACATGTTTATTTCTGCTGAAAAACACGTTTTGACAATTTCTGTACACTGGGGTGAAGGGCTGACTCAATGTGCTCTTCTGAGCCAGGCAGTTACACTGCGAATCTAAGAGCTGAGAAAAAGCGTTTATTTCGGGCTGAAAAACACGTTTTGAAAACTGTGCTGTTCCTGCCCTATAAGTTACATGGGGGTTTCCAAAGTTGCCAAAACATGTTTATTTCTGCTGAAAAACACGTTTTGACAATTTCTGAGCACTGGGGTTAAGGGCTGACTCAGTGTGCTCTTCTGAGCCAAGCAGTTACACTGCGAATCTAAGAGCTGAGAAAAAGCGTTTATTTCGGGCTGAAAAACACGTTTTGAAAACTGTGCTGTTCCTGCCCTATAAGTTACATGGGGGTTACCAAAGTTGCCAAAACATGTTTATTTCTGCTGAAAAACACGTTTTGACAATTTCTGTACACTGGGGTGAAGGGCTGACTCAATGTGCTCTTCTGAGCCAGGCAGTTACACTGCGAATCTAAGAGCTGAGAAAAAGCGTTTATTTCGGGCTGAAAAACACGTTTTGAAAACTGTGCTGTTCCTGCCCTATAAGTTACATGGGGGTTTCCAAAGTTGCCAAAACGTGTTTATTTCTGCTGAAAAACACGTTTTGACAATTTCTGAGCACTGGGGTTAAGGGCTGACTCAGTGTGCTCTTCTGAGCCAGGCAGTTACACTGCGAATCTAAGAGCTGAGAAAAAGCGTTTATTTCGGGCTGAAAAACACGTTTTGAAAACTGTGCTGTTCCTGCCCTATAAGTTACATGGGGGTTACCAAAGTTGCCAAAACATGTTTATTTCTGCTGAAAAACACGTTTTGACAATTTCTGTACACTGGGGTTAAGGGCTGACTCAATGTGCTCTTCTGTGCCAGGCAGTTACACAGCGATTCTAAGGGCTGACAAAACGCGTTTATTTCGGGCTGAACAACACGTTTTGAAAACTGTGTTGTTCCTGCCCTATAAGTTACATGGGGGTTACCAAAGTTGCCAAAACGTGTTTATTTCTGCTGAAAAACACGTTTTGACAATTTCTGAGCACTGGGGTTAAGGGCTGACTCAATGTGCTCTTCTGAGCCAGGCAGTTACACTGCGAATCTAAGAGCTGAGAAAAAGCGTTTATTTCTGGCTGAAAAACACGTTTTGAAAACTGTGCTGTTCCTGCCCTATAAGTTACATGGGGGTTACCAAAGTTGCCAAAACATGTTTATTTCTGCTGAAAAACACGTTTTGACAATTTCTGTACACTGGGGTGAAGGGCTGACTCAATGTGCTCTTCTGAGCCAGGCAGTTACACTGCGAATCTAAGAGCTGAGAAAAAGCGTTTATTTCGGGCTGAAAAACACGTTTTGAAAACTGTGCTGTTCCTGCCCTATAAGTTACATGGGGGTTACCAAAGTTGCCAAAACATGTTTATTTCTGCTGAAAAACACGTTTTGACAATTTCTGTACACTGGGGTTAAGGGCTGACTCAATGTGCTCTTCTGTGCCAGGCAGTTACACAGCGATTCTAAGGGCTGACAAAAAGCGTTTATTTCGGGCTGAAAAACACGTTTTGAAAACTGTGTTGTTCCTGCCCTATAAGTTACATGGGGGTTACCAAAGTTGCCAAAACATGTTTATTTCTGCTGAAAAACACGTTTTGACAATTTCTGAGCACTGGGGTTAAGGGCTGACTCAGTGTGCTCTTCTGTGCCAGGCAGTTACACAGCGATTCTAAGGGCTGACAAAACGCGTTTATTTCGGGCTGAAAAACAAGTTTTGAAAACTGTGTTGTTCCTGCCCTATAAGTTACATGGGGGTTACCAAAGTTGCCAAAACGTGTTTATTTCTGCTGAAAAACACGTTTTGACAATTTCTGAGCACTGGGGTTAAGGGCTGACTCAGTGTGCTCTTCTGAGCCAAGCAGTTACACTGCGAATCTAAGAGCTGAGAAAAAGCGTTTATTTCGGGCTGAAAAACACGTTTTGAAAACTGTGCTGTTCCTGCCCTATAAGTTACATGGGGGTTACCAAAGTTGCCAAAACATGTTTATTTCTGCTGAAAAACACGTTTTGACAATTTCTGTACACTGGGGTGAAGGGCTGACTCAATGTGCTCTTCTGAGCCAGGCAGTTACACTGCGAATCTAAGAGCTGAGAAAAAGCGTTTATTTCTGGCTGAAAAACACGTTTTGAAAACTGTGCTGTTCCTGCCCTATAAGTTACATGGGGGTTACCAAAGTTGCCAAAACATGTTTATTTCTGCTGAAAAACACGTTTTGACAATTTCTGTACACTGGGGTTAAGGGCTGACTCAATGTGCTCTTCTGAGCCAGGCAGTTACACAGCGATTCTAAGGGCTGACAAAACGCGTTTATTTCGGGCTGAAAAACACGTTTTGAAAACTGTGTTGTTCCTGCCCTATAAGTTACATGGGGGTTACCAAAGTTGCCAAAACGTGTTTATTTCTGCTGAAAAACACGTTTTGACAATTTCTGAGCACTGGGGTTAAGGGCTGACTCAGTGTGCTCTTCTGAGCCAAGCAGTTACACTGCGAATCTAAGAGCTGAGAAAAAGCGTTTATTTCGGGCTGAAAAACACGTTTTGAAAACTGTGCTGTTCCTGCCCTATAAGTTACATGGGGGTTACCAAAGTTGCCAAAACATGTTTATTTCTGCTGAAAAACACGTTTTGACAATTTCTGTACACTGGGGTTAAGGGCTGACTCAATGTGCTCTTCTGAGCCAGGCAGTTACACAGCGATTCTAAGGGCTGACAAAACGCGTTTATTTCGGGCTGAAAAACACGTTTTGAAAACTGTGTTGTTCCTGCCCTATAAGTTACATGGGGGTTACCAAAGTTGCCAAAACATGTTTATTTCTGCTGAAAAACACGTTTTGACAATTTCTGTACACTGGGGTTAAGGGCTGACTCAATGTGCTCTTCTGTGCCAGGCAGTTACACAGCGATTCTAAGGGCTGACAAAACGCGTTTATTTCCGGCTGAAAAACACGTTTTGAAAACTGTGTTGTTCCTGCCCTATAAGTTACATGGGGGTTACCAAAGTTGCCAAAACGTGTTTATTTCTGCTGAAAAACACGTTTTGACAATTTCTGAGCACTGGGGTTAAGGGCTGACTCAGTGTGCTCTTCTGAGCCAAGCAGTTACACTGCGAATCTAAGAGCTGAGAAAAAGCGTTTATTTCGGGCTGAAAAACACGTTTTGAAAACTGTGCTGTTCCTGCCCTATAAGTTACATGGGGGTTACCAAAGTTGCCAAAACATGTTTATTTCTGCTGAAAAACACGTTTTGACAATTTCTGTACACTGGGGTGAAGGGCTGACTCAATGTGCTCTTCTGAGCCAGGCAGTTACACTGCGAATCTAAGAGCTGAGAAAAAGCGTTTATTTCGGGCTGAAAAACACGTTTTGAAAACTGTGCTGTTCCTGCCCTATAAGTTACATGGGGGTTACCAAAGTTGCCAAAACATGTTTATTTCTGCTGAAAAACACGTTTTGACAATTTCTGTACACTGGGGTTAAGGGCTGACTCAATGTGCTCTTCTGAGCCAGGCAGTTACACAGCGATTCTAAGGGCTGACAAAACGCGTTTATTTCGGGCTGAAAAACACGTTTTGAAAACTGTGTTGTTCCTGCCCTATAAGTTACATGGGGGTTACCAAAGTTGCCAAAACGTGTTTATTTCTGCTGAAAAACACGTTTTGACAATTTCTGAGCACTGGGGTTAAGGGCTGACTCAGTGTGCTCTTCTGAGCCAAGCAGTTACACTGCGAATCTAAGAGCTGAGAAAAAGCGTTTATTTCGGGCTGAAAAACACGTTTTGAAAACAGTGTTGTTCCTGCCCTATAAGTTACATGGGGGTTTCCAAAGTTGCCAAAACGTGTTTATTTCTGCTGAAAAACACGTTTTGACAATTTCTGAGCACTGGGGTTAAGGGCTGACTCAGTGTGCTCTTCTGAGCCAGGCAGTTACACTGCGAATCTAAGAGCTGAGAAAAAGCGTATATTTCGGGCTGAAAAACACGTTTTGAAAACTGTGCTGTTCCTGCCCTATAAGTTACATGGGGGTTACCAAAGTTGCCAAAACATGTTTATTTCTGCTGAAAAACACGTTTTGACAATTTCTGTACACTGGGGTTAAGGGCTGACTCAATGTGCTCTTCTGAGCCAGGCAGTTACACAGCGATTCTAAGGGCTGACAAAACGCGTTTATTTCGGGCTGAAAAACACGTTTTGAAAACTGTGTTGTTCCTGCCCTATAAGTTACATGGGGGTTACCAAAGTTGCCAAAACATCTTTATTTCTGCTGAAAAACACGTTTTGACAATTTCTGTACACTGGGGTTAAGGGCTGACTCAATGTG
The DNA here is from genome assembly GCF_055471065.1 of Atractosteus spatula. Classification (NCBI taxonomy): domain Eukaryota; kingdom Metazoa; phylum Chordata; class Actinopteri; order Semionotiformes; family Lepisosteidae; genus Atractosteus; species Atractosteus spatula. The sequence continues at coordinate 14,960,742 of NC_142718.1, forward strand.
CTCTTCTGTGCCAAGCAGTTACACAGCGATTCTAAGGGCTGACAAAACGCGTTTATTTCGGGCTGAAAAACACGTTTTGAAAACTGTGTTGTTCCTGCCCTATAAGTTACATGGGGGTTACCAAAGTTGCCAAAACGTGTTTATTTCTGCTGAAAAACACGTTTTGACAATTTCTGAGCACTGGGGTTAAGGGCTGACTCAGTGTGCTCTTCTGAGCCAAGCAGTTACACTGCGAATCTAAGAGCTGAGAAAAAGCGTTTATTTCGGGCTGAAAAACACGTTTTGAAAACTGTGCTGTTCCTGCCCTATAAGTTACATGGGGGTTACCAAAGTTGCCAAAACATGTTTATTTCTGCTGAAAAACACGTTTTGACAATTTCTGTACACTGGGGTTAAGGGCTGACTCAATGTGCTCTTCTGAGCCAGGCAGTTACACAGCGATTCTAAGGGCTGACAAAACGCGTTTATTTCGGGCTGAAAAACACGTTTTGAAAACTGTGTTGTTCCTGCCCTATAAGTTACATGGGGGTTACCAAAGTTGCCAAAACGTGTTTATTTCTGCTGAAAAACACGTTTTGACAATTTCTGAGCACTGGGGTTAAGGGCTGACTCAGTGTGCTCTTCTGAGCCAAGCAGTTACACTGCGAATCTAAGAGCTGAGAAAAAGCGTTTATTTCGGGCTGAAAAACACGTTTTGAAAACTGTGCTGTTCCTGCCCTATAAGTTACATGGGGGTTACCAAAGTTGCCAAAACATGTTTATTTCTGCTGAAAAACACGTTTTGACAATTTCTGTACACTGGGGTTAAGGGCTGACTCAATGTGCTCTTCTGAGCCAGGCAGTTACACAGCGATTCTAAGGGCTGACAAAACGCGTTTATTTCGGGCTGAAAAACACGTTTTGAAAACTGTGTTGTTCCTGCCCTATAAGTTACATGGGGGTTACCAAAGTTGCCAAAACATGTTTATTTCTGCTGAAAAACACGTTTTGACAATTTCTGTACACTGGGGTTAAGGGCTGACTCAATGTGCTCTTCTGTGCCAGGCAGTTACACAGCGATTCTAAGGGCTGACAAAACGCGTTTATTTCGGCTGAAAAACACGTTTTGAAAACTGTGTTGTTCCTGCCCTGTAAGTTACATGGGGGTTACCAAAGTTGCCAAAACGTGTTTATTTCTGCTGAAAAACACGTTTTGACAATTTCTGAGCACTGGGGTTAAGGGCTGACTCAGTGTGCTCTTCTGAGCCAAGCAGTTACACTGCGAATCTAAGAGCTGAGAAAAAGCGTTTATTTCGGGCTGAAAAACACGTTTTGAAAACTGTGCTGTTCCTGCCCTATAAGTTACATGGGGGTTACCAAAGTTGCCAAAACATGTTTATTTCTGCTGAAAAACACGTTTTGACAATTTCTGAGCACTGGGGTTAAGGGCTGACTCAGTGTGCTCTTCTGAGCCAAGCAGTTACACTGCGAATCTAAGAGCTGAGAAAAAGCGTTTATTTCGGGCTGAAAAACACGTTTTGAAAACTGTGCTGTTCCTGCCCTATAAGTTACATGGGGGTTACCAAAGTTGCCAAAACATGTTTATTTCTGCTGAAAAACACGTTTTGACAATTTCTGTACACTGGGGTGAAGGGCTGACTCAATGTGCTCTTCTGAGCCAGGCAGTTACACTGCGAATCTAAGAGCTGAGAAAAAGCGTTTATTTCGGGCTGAAAAACACGTTTTGAAAACTGTGCTGTTCCTGCCCTATAAGTTACATGGGGGTTTCCAAAGTTGCCAAAACGTGTTTATTTCTGCTGAAAAACACGTTTTGACAATTTCTGAGCACTGGGGTTAAGGGCTGACTCAGTGTGCTCTTCTGAGCCAGGCAGTTACACTGCGAATCTAAGAGCTGAGAAAAAGCGTTTATTTCGGGCTGAAAAACACGTTTTGAAAACTGTGCTGTTCCTGCCCTATAAGTTACATGGGGGTTACCAAAGTTGCCAAAACATGTTTATTTCTGCTGAAAAACACGTTTTGACAATTTCTGTACACTGGGGTTAAGGGCTGACTCAATGTGCTCTTCTGTGCCAGGCAGTTACACAGCGATTCTAAGGGCTGACAAAACGCGTTTATTTCGGGCTGAACAACACGTTTTGAAAACTGTGTTGTTCCTGCCCTATAAGTTACATGGGGGTTACCAAAGTTGCCAAAACGTGTTTATTTCTGCTGAAAAACACGTTTTGACAATTTCTGAGCACTGGGGTTAAGGGCTGACTCAGTGTGCTCTTCTGAGCCAAGCAGTTACACTGCGAATCTAAGAGCTGAGAAAAAGCGTTTATTTCGGGCTGAAAAACACGTTTTGAAAACTGTGCTGTTCCTGCCCTATAAGTTACATGGGGGTTACCAAAGTTGCCAAAACATGTTTATTTCTGCTGAAAAACACGTTTTGACAATTTCTGTACACTGGGGTGAAGGGCTGACTCAATGTGCTCTTCTGAGCCAGGCAGTTACACTGCGAATCTAAGAGCTGAGAAAAAGCGTTTATTTCTGGCTGAAAAACACGTTTTGAAAACTGTGCTGTTCCTGCCCTATAAGTTACATGGGGGTTACCAAAGTTGCCAAAACATGTTTATTTCTGCTGAAAAACACGTTTTGACAATTTCTGTACACTGGGGTGAAGGGCTGACTCAATGTGCTCTTCTGAGCCAGGCAGTTACACTGCGAATCTAAGAGCTGAGAAAAAGCGTTTATTTCGGGCTGAACAACACGTTTTGAAAACTGTGTTGTTCCTGCCCTATAAGTTACATGGGGGTTACCAAAGTTGCCAAAACGTGTTTATTTCTGCTGAAAAACACGTTTTGACAATTTCTGAGCACTGGGGTTAAGGGCTGACTCAGTGTGCTCTTCTGAGCCAAGCAGTTACACTGCGAATCTAAGAGCTGAGAAAAAGCGTTTATTTCGGGCTGAAAAACACGTTTTGAAAACTGTGCTGTTCCTGCCCTATAAGTTACATGGGGGTTACCAAAGTTGCCAAAACATGTTTATTTCTGCTGAAAAACACGTTTTGACAATTTCTGTACACTGGGGTGAAGGGCTGACTCAATGTGCTCTTCTGAGCCAGGCAGTTACACTGCGAATCTAAGAGCTGAGAAAAAGCGTTTATTTCTGGCTGAAAAACACGTTTTGAAAACTGTGCTGTTCCTGCCCTATAAGTTACATGGGGGTTACCAAAGTTGCCAAAACATGTTTATTTCTGCTGAAAAACACGTTTTGACAATTTCTGTACACTGGGGTGAAGGGCTGACTCAATGTGCTCTTCTGAGCCAGGCAGTTACACTGCGAATCTAAGAGCTGAGAAAAAGCGTTTATTTCGGGCTGAAAAACACGTTTTGAAAACTGTGCTGTTCCTGCCCTATAAGTTACATGGGGGTTTCCAAAGTTGCCAAAACATGTTTATTTCTGCTGAAAAACACGTTTTGACAATTTCTGAGCACTGGGGTTAAGGGCTGACTCAGTGTGCTCTTCTGAGCCAAGCAGTTACACTGCGAATCTAAGAGCTGAGAAAAAGCGTTTATTTCGGGCTGAAAAACACGTTTTGAAAACTGTGCTGTTCCTGCCCTATAAGTTACATGGGGGTTACCAAAGTTGCCAAAACATGTTTATTTCTGCTGAAAAACACGTTTTGACAATTTCTGTACACTGGGGTGAAGGGCTGACTCAATGTGCTCTTCTGAGCCAGGCAGTTACACTGCGAATCTAAGAGCTGAGAAAAAGCGTTTATTTCGGGCTGAAAAACACGTTTTGAAAACTGTGCTGTTCCTGCCCTATAAGTTACATGGGGGTTTCCAAAGTTGCCAAAACGTGTTTATTTCTGCTGAAAAACACGTTTTGACAATTTCTGAGCACTGGGGTTAAGGGCTGACTCAGTGTGCTCTTCTGAGCCAGGCAGTTACACTGCGAATCTAAGAGCTGAGAAAAAGCGTTTATTTCGGGCTGAAAAACACGTTTTGAAAACTGTGCTGTTCCTGCCCTATAAGTTACATGGGGGTTACCAAAGTTGCCAAAACATGTTTATTTCTGCTGAAAAACACGTTTTGACAATTTCTGTACACTGGGGTTAAGGGCTGACTCAATGTGCTCTTCTGTGCCAGGCAGTTACACAGCGATTCTAAGGGCTGACAAAACGCGTTTATTTCGGGCTGAACAACACGTTTTGAAAACTGTGTTGTTCCTGCCCTATAAGTTACATGGGGGTTACCAAAGTTGCCAAAACGTGTTTATTTCTGCTGAAAAACACGTTTTGACAATTTCTGAGCACTGGGGTTAAGGGCTGACTCAGTGTGCTCTTCTGAGCCAAGCAGTTACACTGCGAATCTAAGAGCTGAGAAAAAGCGTTTATTTCGGGCTGAAAAACACGTTTTGAAAACTGTGCTGTTCCTGCCCTATAAGTTACATGGGGGTTACCAAAGTTGCCAAAACATGTTTATTTCTGCTGAAAAACACGTTTTGACAATTTCTGTACACTGGGGTGAAGGGCTGACTCAATGTGCTCTTCTGAGCCAGGCAGTTACACTGCGAATCTAAGAGCTGAGAAAAAGCGTTTATTTCTGGCTGAAAAACACGTTTTGAAAACTGTGCTGTTCCTGCCCTATAAGTTACATGGGGGTTACCAAAGTTGCCAAAACATGTTTATTTCTGCTGAAAAACACGTTTTGACAATTTCTGTACACTGGGGTGAAGGGCTGACTCAATGTGCTCTTCTGAGCCAGGCAGTTACACTGCGAATCTAAGAGCTGAGAAAAAGCGTTTATTTCGGGCTGAAAAACACGTTTTGAAAACTGTGCTGTTCCTGCCCTATAAGTTACATGGGGGTTACCAAAGTTGCCAAAACATGTTTATTTCTGCTGAAAAACACGTTTTGACAATTTCTGTACACTGGGGTTAAGGGCTGACTCAATGTGCTCTTCTGTGCCAGGCAGTTACACAGCGATTCTAAGGGCTGACAAAAAGCGTTTATTTCGGGCTGAAAAACACGTTTTGAAAACTGTGTTGTTCCTGCCCTATAAGTTACATGGGGGTTACCAAAGTTGCCAAAACATGTTTATTTCTGCTGAAAAACACGTTTTGACAATTTCTGTACACTGGGGTTAAGGGCTGACTCAATGTGCTCTTCTGTGCCAGGCAGTTACACAGCGATTCTAAGGGCTGACAAAACGCGTTTATTTCGGGCTGAAAAACAAGTTTTGAAAACTGTGTTGTTCCTGCCCTATAAGTTACATGGGGGTTACCAAAGTTGCCAAAACGTGTTTATTTCTGCTGAAAAACACGTTTTGACAATTTCTGAGCACTGGGGTTAAGGGCTGACTCAGTGTGCTCTTCTGAGCCAAGCAGTTACACTGCGAATCTAAGAGCTGAGAAAAAGCGTTTATTTCGGGCTGAAAAACACGTTTTGAAAACTGTGCTGTTCCTGCCCTATAAGTTACATGGGGGTTACCAAAGTTGCCAAAACATGTTTATTTCTGCTGAAAAACACGTTTTGACAATTTCTGTACACTGGGGTGAAGGGCTGACTCAATGTGCTCTTCTGAGCCAGGCAGTTACACTGCGAATCTAAGAGCTGAGAAAAAGCGTTTATTTCTGGCTGAAAAACACGTTTTGAAAACTGTGCTGTTCCTGCCCTATAAGTTACATGGGGGTTACCAAAGTTGCCAAAACATGTTTATTTCTGCTGAAAAACACGTTTTGACAATTTCTGTACACTGGGGTTAAGGGCTGACTCAATGTGCTCTTCTGAGCCAGGCAGTTACACAGCGATTCTAAGGGCTGACAAAACGCGTTTATTTCGGGCTGAAAAACACGTTTTGAAAACTGTGTTGTTCCTGCCCTATAAGTTACATGGGGGTTACCAAAGTTGCCAAAACGTGTTTATTTCTGCTGAAAAACACGTTTTGACAATTTCTGAGCACTGGGGTTAAGGGCTGACTCAGTGTGCTCTTCTGAGCCAAGCAGTTACACTGCGAATCTAAGAGCTGAGAAAAAGCGTTTATTTCGGGCTGAAAAACACGTTTTGAAAACTGTGCTGTTCCTGCCCTATAAGTTACATGGGGGTTACCAAAGTTGCCAAAACATGTTTATTTCTGCTGAAAAACACGTTTTGACAATTTCTGTACACTGGGGTTAAGGGCTGACTCAATGTGCTCTTCTGAGCCAGGCAGTTACACAGCGATTCTAAGGGCTGACAAAACGCGTTTATTTCGGGCTGAAAAACACGTTTTGAAAACTGTGTTGTTCCTGCCCTATAAGTTACATGGGGGTTACCAAAGTTGCCAAAACATGTTTATTTCTGCTGAAAAACACGTTTTGACAATTTCTGTACACTGGGGTTAAGGGCTGACTCAATGTGCTCTTCTGTGCCAGGCAGTTACACAGCGATTCTAAGGGCTGACAAAACGCGTTTATTTCGGGCTGAAAAACACGTTTTGAAAACTGTGTTGTTCCTGCCCTATAAGTTACATGGGGGTTACCAAAGTTGCCAAAACGTGTTCATTTCTGCTGAAAAACACGTTTTGACAATTTCTGAGCACTGGGGTTAAGGGCTGACTCAGTGTGCTCTTCTGAGCCAAGCAGTTACACTGCGAATCTAAGAGCTGAGAAAAAGCGTTTATTTCGGGCTGAAAAACACGTTTTGAAAACTGTGCTGTTCCTGCCCTATAAGTTACATGGGGGTTACCAAAGTTGCCAAAACATGTTTATTTCTGCTGAAAAACACGTTTTGACAATTTCTGTACACTGGGGTGAAGGGCTGACTCAATGTGCTCTTCTGAGCCAGGCAGTTACACTGCGAATCTAAGAGCTGAGAAAAAGCGTTTATTTCGGGCTGAAAAACACGTTTTGAAAACTGTGCTGTTCCTGCCCTATAAGTTACATGGGGGTTACCAAAGTTGCCAAAACATGTTTATTTCTGCTGAAAAACACGTTTTGACAATTTCTGTACACTGGGGTTAAGGGCTGACTCAATGTGCTCTTCTGAGCCAGGCAGTTACACAGCGATTCTAAGGGCTGACAAAACGCGTTTATTTCGGGCTGAAAAACACGTTTTGAAAACTGTGTTGTTCCTGCCCTATAAGTTACATGGGGGTTACCAAAGTTGCCAAAACGTGTTTATTTCTGCTGAAAAACACGTTTTGACAATTTCTGAGCACTGGGGTTAAGGGCTGACTCAGTGTGCTCTTCTGAGCCAAGCAGTTACACTGCGAATCTAAGAGCTGAGAAAAAGCGTTTATTTCGGGCTGAAAAACACGTTTTGAAAACAGTGTTGTTCCTGCCCTATAAGTTACATGGGGGTTTCCAAAGTTGCCAAAACGTGTTTATTTCTGCTGAAAAACACGTTTTGACAATTTCTGAGCACTGGGGTTAAGGGCTGACTCAGTGTGCTCTTCTGAGCCAGGCAGTTACACTGCGAATCTAAGAGCTGAGAAAAAGCGTATATTTCGGGCTGAAAAACACGTTTTGAAAACTGTGCTGTTCCTGCCCTATAAGTTACATGGGGGTTACCAAAGTTGCCAAAACATGTTTATTTCTGCTGAAAAACACGTTTTGACAATTTCTGTACACTGGGGTTAAGGGCTGACTCAATGTGCTCTTCTGAGCCAGGCAGTTACACAGCGATTCTAAGGGCTGACAAAACGCGTTTATTTCGGGCTGAAAAACACGTTTTGAAAACTGTGTTGTTCCTGCCCTATAAGTTACATGGGGGTTACCAAAGTTGCCAAAACATCTTTATTTCTGCTGAAAAACACGTTTTGACAATTTCTGTACACTGGGGTTAAGGGCTGACTCAATGTGCTCTTCTGTGCCAAGCAGTTACACAGCGATTCTAAGGGCTGACAAAACGCGTTTATTTCGGGCTGAAAAACACGTTTTGAAAACTGTGTTGTTCCTGCCCTATAAGTTACATGGGGGTTACCAAAGTTGCCAAAACGTGTTTATTTCTGCTGAAAAACACGTTTTGACAATTTCTGAGCACTGGGGTTAAGGGCTGACTCAGTGTGCTCTTCTGAGCCAAGCAGTTACACTGCGAATCTAAGAGCTGAGAAAAAGCGTTTATTTCGGGCTGAAAAACACGTTTTGAAAACTGTGCTGTTCCTGCCCTATAAGTTACATGGGGGTTACCAAAGTTGCCAAAACATGTTTATTTCTGCTGAAAAACACGTTTTGACAATTTCTGTACACTGGGGTTAAGGGCTGACTCAATGTGCTCTTCTGAGCCAGGCAGTTACACAGCGATTCTAAGGGCTGACAAAACGCGTTTATTTCGGGCTGAAAAACACGTTTTGAAAACTGTGTTGTTCCTGCCCTATAAGTTACATGGGGGTTACCAAAGTTGCCAAAACGTGTTTATTTCTGCTGAAAAACACGTTTTGACAATTTCTGAGCACTGGGGTTAAGGGCTGACTCAGTGTGCTCTTCTGAGCCAAGCAGTTACACTGCGAATCTAAGAGCTGAGAAAAAGCGTTTATTTCGGGCTGAAAAACACGTTTTGAAAACTGTGCTGTTCCTGCCCTATAAGTTACATGGGGGTTACCAAAGTTGCCAAAACATGTTTATTTCTGCTGAAAAACACGTTTTGACAATTTCTGTACACTGGGGTTAAGGGCTGACTCAATGTGCTCTTCTGAGCCAGGCAGTTACACAGCGATTCTAAGGGCTGACAAAACGCGTTTATTTCGGCTGAAAAACACGTTTTGAAAACTGTGTTGTTCCTGCCCTGTAAGTTACATGGGGGTTACCAAAGTTGCCAAAACGTGTTTATTTCTGCTGAAAAACACGTTTTGACAATTTCTGAGCACTGGGGTTAAGGGCTGACTCAGTGTGCTCTTCTGAGCCAAGCAGTTACACTGCGAATCTAAGAGCTGAGAAAAAGCGTTTATTTCGGGCTGAAAAACACGTTTTGAAAACTGTGCTGTTCCTGCCCTATAAGTTACATGGGGGTTACCAAAGTTGCCAAAACATGTTTATTTCTGCTGAAAAACACGTTTTGACAATTTCTGAGCACTGGGGTTAAGGGCTGACTCAGTGTGCTCTTCTGAGCCAAGCAGTTACACTGCGAATCTAAGAGCTGAGAAAAAGCGTTTATTTCGGGCTGAAAAACACGTTTTGAAAACTGTGCTGTTCCTGCCCTATAAGTTACATGGGGGTTACCAAAGTTGCCAAAACATGTTTATTTCTGCTGAAAAACACGTTTTGACAATTTCTGTACACTGGGGTGAAGGGCTGACTCAATGTGCTCTTCTGAGCCAGGCAGTTACACTGCGAATCTAAGAGCTGAGAAAAAGCGTTTATTTCGGGCTGAAAAACACGTTTTGAAAACTGTGCTGTTCCTGCCCTATAAGTTACATGGGGGTTACCAAAGTTGCCAAAACATGTTTATTTCTGCTGAAAAACACGTTTTGACAATTTCTGTACACTGGGGTTAAGGGCTGACTCAATGTGCTCTTCTGAGCCAGGCAGTTACACAGCGATTCTAAGGGCTGACAAAACGCGTTTATTTCGGGCTGAAAAACACGTTTTGAAAACTGTGTTGTTCCTGCCCTATAAGTTACATGGGGGTTACCAAAGTTGCCAAAACGTGTTTATTTCTGCTGAAAAACACGTTTTGACAATTTCTGAGCACTGGGGTTAAGGGCTGACTCAGTGTGCTCTTCTGAGCCAAGCAGTTACACTGCGAATCTAAGAGCTGAGAAAAAGCGTTTATTTCGGGCTGAAAAACACGTTTTGAAAACAGTGTTGTTCCTGCCCTATAAGTTACATGGGGGTTTCCAAAGTTGCCAAAACGTGTTTATTTCTGCTGAAAAACACGTTTTGACAATTTCTGAGCACTGGGGTTAAGGGCTGACTCAGTGTGCTCTTCTGAGCCAGGCAGTTACACTGCGAATCTAAGAGCTGAGAAAAAGCGTATATTTCGGGCTGAAAAACACGTTTTGAAAACTGTGCTGTTCCTGCCCTATAAGTTACATGGGGGTTACCAAAGTTGCCAAAACATGTTTATTTCTGCTGAAAAACACGTTTTGACAATTTCTGTACACTGGGGTTAAGGGCTGACTCAATGTGCTCTTCTGAGCCAGGCAGTTACACAGCGATTCTAAGGGCTGACAAAACGCGTTTATTTCGGGCTGAAAAACACGTTTTGAAAACTGTGTTGTTCCTGCCCTATAAGTTACATGGGGGTTACCAAAGTTGCCAAAACATCTTTATTTCTGCTGAAAAACACGTTTTGACAATTTCTGTACACTGGGGTTAAGGGCTGACTCAATGTGCTCTTCTGTGCCAAGCAGTTACACAGCGATTCTAAGGGCTGACAAAACGCGTTTATTTCGGGCTGAAAAACACGTTTTGAAAACTGTGTTGTTCCTGCCCTATAAGTTACATGGGGGTTACCAAAGTTGCCAAAACGTGTTTATTTCTGCTGAAAAACACGTTTTGACAATTTCTGAGCACTGGGGTTAAGGGCTGACTCAGTGTGCTCTTCTGAGCCAAGCAGTTACACTGCGAATCTAAGAGCTGAGAAAAAGCGTTTATTTCGGGCTGAAAAACACGTTTTGAAAACTGTGCTGTTCCTGCCCTATAAGTTACATGGGGGTTACCAAAGTTGCCAAAACATGTTTATTTCTGCTGAAAAACACGATTTGACAATTTCTGTACACTGGGGTTAAGGGCTGACTCAATGTGCTCTTCTGAGCCAGGCAGTTACACAGCGATTCTAAGGGCTGACAAAACGCGTTTATTTCGGGCTGAAAAACACGTTTTGAAAACTGTGTTGTTCCTGCCCTATAAGTTACATGGGGGTTACCAAAGTTGCCAAAACGTGTTTATTTCTGCTGAAAAACACGTTTTGACAATTTCTGAGCACTGGGGTTAAGGGCTGACTCAGTGTGCTCTTCTGAGCCAAGCAGTTACACTGCGAATCTAAGAGCTGAGAAAAAGCGTTTATTTCGGGCTGAAAAACACGTTTTGAAAACTGTGCTGTTCCTGCCCTATAAGTTACATGGGGGTTACCAAAGTTGCCAAAACATGTTTATTTCTGCTGAAAAACACGTTTTGACAATTTCTGAGCACTGGGGTTAAGGGCTGACTCAGTGTGCTCTTCTGAGCCAAGCAGTTACACTGCGAATCTAAGAGCTGAGAAAAAGCGTTTATTTCGGGCTGAAAAACACGTTTTGAAAACTGTGCTGTTCCTGCCCTATAAGTTACATGGGGGTTACCAAAGTTGCCAAAACATGTTTATTTCTGCTGAAAAACACGTTTTGACAATTTCTGTACACTGGGGTGAAGGGCTGACTCAATGTGCTCTTCTGAGCCAGGCAGTTACACTGCGAATCTAAGAGCTGAGAAAAAGCGTTTATTTCGGGCTGAAAAACACGTTTTGAAAACTGTGCTGTTCCTGCCCTATAAGTTACATGGGGGTTACCAAAGTTGCCAAAACATGTTTATTTCTGCTGAAAAACACGTTTTGACAATTTCTGTACACTGGGGTTAAGGGCTGACTCAATGTGCTCTTCTGAGCCAGGCAGTTACACAGCGATTCTAAGGGCTGACAAAACGCGTTTATTTCGGGCTGAAAAACACGTTTTGAAAACTGTGTTGTTCCTGCCCTTTAAGTTACATGGGGGTTACCAAAGTTGCCAAAACGTGTTTATTTCTGCTGAAAAACACGTTTTGACAATTTCTGAGCACTGGGGTTAAGGGCTGACTCAGTGTGCTCTTCTGAGCCAAGCAGTTACACTGCGAATCTAAGAGCTGAGAAAAAGCGTTTATTTCGGGCTGAAAAACACGTTTTGAAAACTGTGCTGTTCCTGCCCTATAAGTTACATGGGGGTTACCAAAGTTGCCAAAACATGTTTATTTCTGCTGAAAAACACGTTTTGACAATTTCTGTACACTGGGGTTAAGGGCTGACTCAATGTGCTCTTCTGAGCCAGGCAGTTACACAGCGATTCTAAGGGCTGACAAAACGCGTTTATTTCGGGCTGAAAAACACGTTTTGAAAACTGTGTTGTTCCTGCCCTATAAGTTACATGGGGGTTACCAAAGTTGCCAAAACATGTTTATTTCTGCTGAAAAACACGTTTTGACAATTTCTGTACACTGGGGTTAAGGGCTGACTCAATGTGCTCTTCTGTGCCAGGCAGTTACACAGCGATTCTAAGGGCTGACAAAACGCGTTTATTTCGGGCTGAAAAACACGTTTTGAAAACTGTGTTGTTCCTGCCCTATAAGTTACATGGGGGTTACCAAAGTTGCCAAAACGTGTTTATTTCTGCTGAAAAACACGTTTTGACAATTTCTGAGCACTGGGGTTAAGGGCTGACTCAGTGTGCTCTTCTGAGCCAAGCAGTTACACTGCGAATCTAAGAGCTGAGAAAAAGCGTTTATTTCGGGCTGAAAAACACGTTTTGAAAACTGTGCTGTTCCTGCCCTATAAGTTACATGGGGGTTACCAAAGTTGCCAAAACATGTTTATTTCTGCTGAAAAACACGTTTTGACAATTTCTGTACACTGGGGTGAAGGGCTGACTCAATGTGCTCTTCTGAGCCAGGCAGTTACACTGCGAATCTAAGAGCTGAGAAAAAGCGTTTATTTCGGGCTGAAAAACACGTTTTGAAAACTGTGCTGTTCCTGCCCTATAAGTTACATGGGGGTTACCAAAGTTGCCAAAACATGTTTATTTCTGCTGAAAAACACGTTTTGACAATTTCTGTACACTGGGGTTAAGGGCTGACTCAATGTGCTCTTCTGAGCCAGGCAGTTACACAGCGATTCTAAGGGCTGACAAAACGCGTTTATTTCGGGCTGAAAAACACGTTTTGAAAACTGTGTTGTTCCTGCCCTATAAGTTACATGGGGGTTACCAAAGTTGCCAAAACGTGTTTATTTCTGCTGAAAAACACGTTTTGACAATTTCTGAGCACTGGGGTTAAGGGCTGACTCAGTGTGCTCTTCTGAGCCAAGCAGTTACACTGCGAATCTAAGAGCTGAGAAAAAGCGTATATTTCGGGCTGAAAAACACGTTTTGAAAACTGTGCTGTTCCTGCCCTATAAGTTACATGGGGGTTACCAAAGTTGCCAAAACATGTTTATTTCTGCTGAAAAACACGTTTTGACAATTTCTGTACACTGGGGTTAAGGGCTGACTCAATGTGCTCTTCTGAGCCAGGCAGTTACACAGCGATTCTAAGGGCTGACAAAACGCGTTTATTTCGGGCTGAAAAACACGTTTTGAAAACTGTGTTGTTCCTGCCCTATAAGTTACATGGGGGTTACCAAAGTTGCCAAAACATCTTTATTTCTGCTGAAAAACACGTTTTGACAATTTCTGTACACTGGGGTTAAGGGCTGACTCAATGTGCTCTTCTGTGCCAAGCAGTTACACAGCGATTCTAAGGGCTGACAAAACGCGTTTATTTCGGGCTGAAAAACACGTTTTGAAAACTGTGTTGTTCCTGCCCTATAAGTTACATGGGGGTTACCAAAGTTGCCAAAACGTGTTTATTTCTGCTGAAAAACACGTTTTGACAATTTCTGAGCACTGGGGTTAAGGGCTGACTCAGTGTGCTCTTCTGAGCCAAGCAGTTACACTGCGAATCTAAGAGCTGAGAAAAAGCGTTTATTTCGGGCTGAAAAACACGTTTTGAAAACTGTGCTGTTCCTGCCCTATAAGTTACATGGGGGTTACCAAAGTTGCCAAAACATGTTTATTTCTGCTGAAAAACACGTTTTGACAATTTCTGTACACTGGGGTTAAGGGCTGACTCAATGTGCTCTTCTGAGCCAGGCAGTTACACAGCGATTCTAAGGGCTGACAAAACGCGTTTATTTCGGGCTGAAAAACACGTTTTGAAAACTGTGTTGTTCCTGCCCTATAAGTTACATGGGGGTTACCAAAGTTGCCAAAACGTGTTTATTTCTGCTGAAAAACACGTTTTGACAATTTCTGAGCACTGGGGTTAAGGGCTGACTCAGTGTGCTCTTCTGAGCCAAGCAGTTACACTGCGAATCTAAGAGCTGAGAAAAAGCGTTTATTTCGGGCTGAAAAACACGTTTTGAAAACTGTGCTGTTCCTGCCCTATAAGTTACATGGGGGTTACCAAAGTTGCCAAAACATGTTTATTTCTGCTGAAAAACACGTTTTGACAATTTCTGTACACTGGGGTTAAGGGCTGACTCAATGTGCTCTTCTGAGCCAGGCAGTTACACAGCGATTCTAAGGGCTGACAAAACGCGTTTATTTCGGGCTGAAAAACACGTTTTGAAAACTGTGTTGTTCCTGCCCTATAAGTTACATGGGGGTTACCAAAGTTGCCAAAACATGTTTATTTCTGCTGAAAAACACGTTTTGACAATTTCTGTACACTGGGGTTAAGGGCTGACTCAATGTGCTCTTCTGTGCCAGGCAGTTACACAGCGATTCTAAGGGCTGACAAAACGCGTTTATTTCGGCTGAAAAACACGTTTTGAAAACTGTGTTGTTCCTGCCCTGTAAGTTACATGGGGGTTACCAAAGTTGCCAAAACATGTTTATTTCTGCTGAAAAACACGTTTTGACAATTTCTGAGCACTGGGGTTAAGGGCTGACTCAGTGTGCTCTTCTGAGCCAAGCAGTTACACTGCGAATCTAAGAGCTGAGAAAAAGCGTTTATTTCGGGCTGAAAAACACGTTTTGAAAACTGTGCTGTTCCTGCCCTATAAGTTACATGGGGGTTACCAAAGTTGCCAAAACATGTTTATTTCTGCTGAAAAACACGTTTTGACAATTTCTGTACACTGGGGTGAAGGGCTGACTCAATGTGCTCTTCTGAGCCAGGCAGTTACACTGCGAATCTAAGAGCTGAGAAAAAGCGTTTATTTCGGGCTGAAAAACACGTTTTGAAAACTGTGCTGTTCCTGCCCTATAAGTTACATGGGGGTTACCAAAGTTGCCAAAACATGTTTATTTCTGCTGAAAAACACGTTTTGACAATTTCTGTACACTGGGGTTAAGGGCTGACTCAATGTGCTCTTCTGAGCCAGGCAGTTACACAGCGATTCTAAGGGCTGACAAAACGCGTTTATTTCGGGCTGAAAAACACGTTTTGAAAACTGTGTTGTTCCTGCCCTATAAGTTACATGGGGGTTACCAAAGTTGCCAAAACGTGTTTATTTCTGCTGAAAAACACGTTTTGACAATTTCTGAGCACTGGGGTTAAGGGCTGACTCAGTGTGCTCTTCTGAGCCAAGCAGTTACACTGCGAATCTAAGAGCTGAGAAAAAGCGTTTATTTCGGGCTGAAAAACACGTTTTGAAAACTGTGCTGTTCCTGCCCTATAAGTTACATGGGGGTTACCAAAGTTGCCAAAACATGTTTATTTCTGCTGAAAAACACGTTTTGACAATTTCTGTACACTGGGGTTAAGGGCTGACTCAATGTGCTCTTCTGAGCCAGGCAGTTACACAGCGATTCTAAGGGCTGACAAAACGCGTTTATTTCGGGCTGAAAAACACGTTTTGAAAACTGTGTTGTTCCTGCCCTATAAGTTACATGGGGGTTACCAAAGTTGCCAAAACATGTTTATTTCTGCTGAAAAACACGTTTTGACAATTTCTGTACACTGGGGTTAAGGGCTGACTCAATGTGCTCTTCTGTGCCAGGCAGTTACACAGCGATTCTAAGGGCTGACAAAACGCGTTTATTTCGGGCTGAAAAACACGTTTTGAAAACTGTGTTGTTCCTGCCCTATAAGTTACATGGGGGTTACCAAAGTTGCCAAAACGTGTTTATTTCTGCTGAAAAACACGTTTTGACAATTTCTGAGCACTGGGGTTAAGGGCTGACTCAGTGTGCTCTTCTGAGCCAAGCAGTTACACTGCGAATCTAAGAGCTGAGAAAAAGCGTTTATTTCGGGCTGAAAAACACGTTTTGAAAACTGTGCTGTTCCTGCCCTATAAGTTACATGGGGGTTACCAAAGTTGCCAAAACATGTTTATTTCTGCTGAAAAACACGTTTTGACAATTTCTGTACACTGGGGTGAAGGGCTGACTCAATGTGCTCTTCTGAGCCAGGCAGTTACACTGCGAATCTAAGAGCTGAGAAAAAGCGTTTATTTCGGGCTGAAAAACACGTTTTGAAAACTGTGCTGTTCCTGCCCTATAAGTTACATGGGGGTTACCAAAGTTGCCAAAACATGTTTATTTCTGCTGAAAAACACGTTTTGACAATTTCTGTACACTGGGGTTAAGGGCTGACTCAATGTGCTCTTCTGAGCCAGGCAGTTACACAGCGATTCTAAGGGCTGACAAAACGCGTTTATTTCGGGCTGAAAAACACGTTTTGAAAACTGTGTTGTTCCTGCCCTATAAGTTACATGGGGGTTACCAAAGTTGCCAAAACGTGTTTATTTCTGCTGAAAAACACGTTTTGACAATTTCTGAGCACTGGGGTTAAGGGCTGACTCAGTGTGCTCTTCTGAGCCAAGCAGTTACACTGCGAATCTAAGAGCTGAGAAAAAGCGTTTATTTCGGGCTGAAAAACACGTTTTGAAAACAGTGTTGTTCCTGCCCTATAAGTTACATGGGGGTTTCCAAAGTTGCCAAAACGTGTTTATTTCTGCTGAAAAACACGTTTTGACAATTTCTGAGCACTGGGGTTAAGGGCTGACTCAGTGGGCTCTTCTGAGCCAGGCAGTTACACTGCGAATCTAAGAGCTGAGAAAAAGCGTATATTTCGGGCTGAAAAACACGTTTTGAAAACTGTGCTGTTCCTGCCCTATAAGTTACATGGGGGTTACCAAAGTTGCCAAAACATGTTTATTTCTGCTGAAAAACACGTTTTGACAATTTCTGTACACTGGGGTTAAGGGCTGACTCAATGTGCTCTTCTGAGCCAGGCAGTTACACAGCGATTCTAAGGGCTGACAAAACGCGTTTATTTCGGGCTGAAAAACACGTTTTGAAAACTGTGTTGTTCCTGCCCTATAAGTTACATGGGGGTTACCAAAGTTGCCAAAACATCTTTATTTCTGCTGAAAAACACGTTTTGACAATTTCTGTACACTGGGGTTAAGGGCTGACTCAATGTGCTCTTCTGAGCCAGGCAGTTACACTGCGAATCTAAGAGCTGAGAAAAAGCGTTTATTTCGGGCTGAAAAACACGTTTTGAAAACTGTGCTGTTCCTGCCCTATAAGTTACATGGGGGTTTCCAAAGTTGCCAAAACGTGTTTATTTCTGCTGAAAAACACGTTTTGACAATTTCTGAGCACTGGGGTTAAGGGCTGACTCAGTGTGCTCTTCTGAGCCAGGCAGTTACACTGCGAATCTAAGAGCTGAGAAAAAGCGTTTATTTCGGGCTGAAAAACACGTTTTGAAAACTGTGCTGTTCCTGCCCTATAAGTTACATGGGGGTTACCAAAGTTGCCAAAACATGTTTATTTCTGCTGAAAAACACGTTTTGACAATTTCTGTACACTGGGGTTAAGGGCTGACTCAATGTGCTCTTCTGTGCCAGGCAGTTACACAGCGATTCTAAGGGCTGACAAAACGCGTTTATTTCGGGCTGAACAACACGTTTTGAAAACTGTGTTGTTCCTGCCCTATAAGTTACATGGGGGTTACCAAAGTTGCCAAAACGTGTTTATTTCTGCTGAAAAACACGTTTTGACAATTTCTGAGCACTGGGGTTAAGGGCTGACTCAGTGTGCTCTTCTGAGCCAAGCAGTTACACTGCGAATCTAAGAGCTGAGAAAAAGCGTTTATTTCGGGCTGAAAAACACGTTTTGAAAACTGTGCTGTTCCTGCCCTATAAGTTACATGGGGGTTACCAAAGTTGCCAAAACATGTTTATTTCTGCTGAAAAACACGTTTTGACAATTTCTGTACACTGGGGTGAAGGGCTGACTCAATGTGCTCTTCTGAGCCAGGCAGTTACACTGCGAATCTAAGAGCTGAGAAAAAGCGTTTATTTCTGGCTGAAAAACACGTTTTGAAAACTGTGCTGTTCCTGCCCTATAAGTTACATGGGGGTTACCAAAGTTGCCAAAACATGTTTATTTCTGCTGAAAAACACGTTTTGACAATTTCTGTACACTGGGGTGAAGGGCTGACTCAATGTGCTCTTCTGAGCCAGGCAGTTACACTGCGAATCTAAGAGCTGAGAAAAAGCGTTTATTTCGGGCTGAAAAACACGTTTTGAAAACTGTGCTGTTCCTGCCCTATAAGTTACATGGGGGTTTCCAAAGTTGCCAAAACGTGTTTATTTCTGCTGAAAAACACGTTTTGACAATTTCTGAGCACTGGGGTTAAGGGTTGACTCAGTGTGCTCTTCTGAGCCAGGCAGTTACACTGCGAATCTAAGAGCTGAGAAAAAGCGTTTATTTCGGGCTGAAAAACACGTTTTGAAAACTGTGCTGTTCCTGCCCTATAAGTTACATGGGGGTTACCAAAGTTGCCAAAACATGTTTATTTCTGCTGAAAAACACGTTTTGACAATTTCTGAGCACTGGGGTTAAGGGCTGACTCAATGTGCTCTTCTGTGCCAGGCAGTTACACAGCGATTCTAAGGGCTGACAAAAAGCGTTTATTTCGGGCTGAAAAACACGTTTTGAAAACTGTGTTGTTCCTGCCCTATAAGTTACATGGGGGTTACCAAAGTTGCCAAAACGTGTTTATTTCTGCTGAAAAACACGTTTTGACAATTTCTGAGCACTGGGGTTAAGGGCTGACTCAGTGTGCTCTTCTGAGCCAAGCAGTTACACTGCGAATCTAAGAGCTGAGAAAAAGCGTTTATTTCGGGCTGAAAAACACGTTTTGAAAACTGTGCTGTTCCTGCCCTATAAGTTACATGGGGGTTACCAAAGTTGCCAAAACATGTTTATTTCTGCTGAAAAACACGTTTTGACAATTTCTGTACACTGGGGTGAAGGGCTGACTCAATGTGCTCTTCTGAGCCAGGCAGTTACACTGCGAATCTAAGAGCTGAGAAAAAGCGTTTATTTCTGGCTGAAAAACACGTTTTGAAAACTGTGCTGTTCCTGCCCTATAAGTTACATGGGGGTTACCAAAGTTGCCAAAACATGTTTATTTCTGCTGAAAAACACGTTTTGACAATTTCTGTACACTGGGGTTAAGGGCTGACTCAATGTGCTCTTCTGAGCCAGGCAGTTACACAGCGATTCTAAGGGCTGACAAAACGCGTTTATTTCGGGCTGAAAAACACGTTTTGAAAACTGTGTTGTTCCTGCCCTATAAGTTACATGGGGGTTACCAAAGTTGCCAAAACGTGTTTATTTCTGCTGAAAAACACGTTTTGACAATTTCTGAGCACTGGGGTTAAGGGCTGACTCAGTGTGCTCTTCTGAGCCAAGCAGTTACACTGCGAATCTAAGAGCTGAGAAAAAGCGTTTATTTCGGGCTGAAAAACACGTTTTGAAAACTGTGCTGTTCCTGCCCTATAAGTTACATGGGGGTTACCAAAGTTGCCAAAACATGTTTATTTCTGCTGAAAAACACGTTTTGACAATTTCTGTACACTGGGGTGAAGGGCTGACTCAATGTGCTCTTCTGAGCCAGGCAGTTACACTGCGAATCTAAGAGCTGAGAAAAAGCGTTTATTTCGGGCTGAAAAACACGTTTTGAAAACTGTGCTGTTCCTGCCCTATAAGTTAGATGGGGGTTTCCAAAGTTGCCAAAACGTGTTTATTTCTGCTGAAAAACACGTTTTGACAATTTCTGAGCACTGGGGTTAAGGGCTGACTCAGTGTGCTCTTCTGAGCCAGGCAGTTACACTGCGAATCTAAGAGCTGAGAAAAAGCGTTTATTTCGGGCTGAAAAACACGTTTTGAAAACTGTGCTGTTCCTGCCCTATAAGTTACATGGGGGTTACCAAAGTTGCCAAAACATGTTTATTTCTGCTGAAAAACACGTTTTGACAATTTCTGTACACTGGGGTTAAGGGCTGACTCAATGTGCTCTTCTGTGCCAGGCAGTTACACAGCGATTCTAAGGGCTGACAAAACGCGTTTATTTCGGGCTGAAAAACACGTTTTGAAAACTGTGTTGTTCCTGCCCTATAAGTTACATGGGGGTTACCAAAGTTGCCAAAACGTGTTTATTTCTGCTGAAAAACACGTTTTGACAATTTCTGAGCACTGGGGTTAAGGGCTGACTCAGTGTGCTCTTCTGAGCCAAGCAGTTACACTGCGAATCTAAGAGCTGAGAAAAAGCGTTTATTTCGGGCTGAAAAACACGTTTTGAAAACTGTGTTGTTCCTGCCCTATAAGTTACATGGGGGTTACCAAAGTTGCCAAAACATGTTTATTTCTGCTGAAAAACACGTTTTGACAATTTCTGTACACTGGGGTTAAGGGCTGACTCAATGTGCTCTTCTGTGCCAGGCAGTTACACAGCGATTCTAAGGGCTGACAAAACGCGTTTATTTCGGGCTGAAAAACACGTTTTGAAAACTGTGTTGTTCCTGCCCTATAAGTTACATGGGGGTTACCAAAGTTGCCAAAACGTGTTTATTTCTGCTGAAAAACACGTTTTGACAATTTCTGAGCACTGGGGTTAAGGGCTGACTCAGTGTGCTCTTCTGAGCCAAGCAGTTACACTGCGAATCTAAGAGCTGAGAAAAAGCGTTTATTTCGGGCTGAAAAACACGTTTTGAAAACTGTGCTGTTCCTGCCCTATAAGTTACATGGGGGTTACCAAAGTTGCCAAAACATGTTTATTTCTGCTGAAAAACACGTTTTGACAATTTCTGTACACTGGGGTGAAGGGCTGACTCAATGTGCTCTTCTGAGCCAGGCAGTTACACTGCGAATCTAAGAGCTGAGAAAAAGCGTTTATTTCGGGCTGAAAAACACGTTTTGAAAACTGTGCTGTTCCTGCCCTATAAGTTACATGGGGGTTACCAAAGTTGCCAAAACATGTTTATTTCTGCTGAAAAACACGTTTTGACAATTTCTGTACACTGGGGTTAAGGGCTGACTCAATGTGCTCTTCTGAGCCAGGCAGTTACACAGCGATTCTAAGGGCTGACAAAACGCGTTTATTTCGGGCTGAAAAACACGTTTTGAAAACTGTGTTGTTCCTGCCCTATAAGTTACATGGGGGTTACCAAAGTTGCCAAAACATGTTTATTTCTGCTGAAAAACACGTTTTGACAATTTCTGAGCACTGGGGTTACGGGCTGACTCAGTGTGCTCTTCTGAGCCAGGCAGTTACACTGCGAATCTAAGAGCTGAGAAAAAGCGTTTATTTCGGGCTAAAAAACACGTTTTGAAAACTGTGTTGTTCCTGCCCTATAAGTTACATGGGGGTTACCAAAGTTGCCAAAACGTGTTTATTTCTGCTGAAAAACACGTTTTGACAATTTCTGAGCACTGGGGTTAAGGGCTGACTCAGTGTGCTCTTCTGAGCCAAGCAGTTACACTGCGAATCTAAGAGCTGAGAAAAAGCGTTTATTTCGGGCTGAAAAACACGTTTTGAAAACTGTGCTGTTCCTGCCCTATAAGTTACATGGGGGTTACCAAAGTTGACAAAACATGTTTATTTCTGCTGAAAAACACGTTTTGACAATTTCTGTACACTGGGGTGAAGGGCTGACTCAATGTGCTCTTCTGAGCCAGGCAGTTACACTGCGAATCTAAGAGCTGAGAAAAAGCGTTTATTTCGGGCTGAAAAACACGTTTTGAAAACTGTGCTGTTCCTGCCCTATAAGTTACATGGGGGTTACCAAAGTTGCCAAAACATGTTTATTTCTGCTGAAAAACACGTTTTGACAATTTCTGTACACTGGGGTGAAGGGCTGACTCAATGTGCTCTTCTGAGCCAGGCAGTTACACTGCGAATCTAAGAGCTGAGAAAAAGCGTTTATTTCGGGCTGAAAAACACGTTTTGAAAACTGTGCTGTTCCTGCCCTATAAGTTACATGGGGGTTTCCAAAGTTGCCAAAACGTGTTTATTTCTGCTGAAAAACACGTTTTGACAATTTCTGAGCACTGGGGTTAAGGGCTGACTCAGTGTGCTCTTCTGAGCCAGGCAGTTACACTGCGAATCTAAGAGCTGAGAAAAAGCGTTTATTTCGGGCTGAAAAACACGTTTTGAAAACTGTGCTGTTCCTGCCCTATAAGTTACATGGGGGTTACCAAAGTTGCCAAAACATGTTTATTTCTGCTGAAAAACACGTTTTGACAATTTCTGTACACTGGGGTTAAGGGCTGACTCAATGTGCTCTTCTGTGCCAGGCAGTTACACAGCGATTCTAAGGGCTGACAAAACGCGTTTATTTCGGGCTGAACAACACGTTTTGAAAACTGTGTTGTTCCTGCCCTATAAGTTACATGGGGGTTACCAAAGTTGCCAAAACGTGTTTATTTCTGCTGAAAAACACGTTTTGACAATTTCTGAGCACTGGGGTTAAGGGCTGACTCAGTGTGCTCTTCTGAGCCAAGCAGTTACACTGCGAATCTAAGAGCTGAGAAAAAGCGTTTATTTCGGGCTGAAAAACACGTTTTGAAAACTGTGCTGTTCCTGCCCTATAAGTTACATGGGGGTTACCAAAGTTGCCAAAACATGTTTATTTCTGCTGAAAAACACGTTTTGACAATTTCTGTACACTGGGGTGAAGGGCTGACTCAATGTGCTCTTCTGAGCCAGGCAGTTACACTGCGAATCTAAGAGCTGAGAAAAAGCGTTTATTTCTGGCTGAAAAACACGTTTTGAAAACTGTGCTGTTCCTGCCCTATAAGTTACATGGGGGTTACCAAAGTTGCCAAAACATGTTTATTTCTGCTGAAAAACACGTTTTGACAATTTCTGTACACTGGGGTGAAGGGCTGACTCAATGTGCTCTTCTGAGCCAGGCAGTTACACTGCGAATCTAAGAGCTGAGAAAAAGCGTTTATTTCGGGCTGAAAAACACGTTTTGAAAACTGTGTTGTTCCTGCCCTATAAGTTACATGGGGGTTACCAAAGTTGCCAAAACATGTTTATTTCTGCTGAAAAACACGTTTTGACAATTTCTGTACACTGGGGTTAAGGGCTGACTCAATGTGCTCTTCTGTGCCAGGCAGTTACACAGCGATTCTAAGGGCTGACAAAACGCGTTTATTTCGGGCTGAAAAACACGTTTTGAAAACTGTGTTGTTCCTGCCCTATAAGTTACATGGGGGTTACCAAAGTTGCCAAAACGTGTTTATTTCTGCTGAAAAACACGTTTTGACAATTTCTGAGCACTGGGGTTAAGGGCTGACTCAGTGTGCTCTTCTGAGCCAAGCAGTTACACTGCGAATCTAAGAGCTGAGAAAAAGCGTTTATTTCGGGCTGAAAAACACGTTTTGAAAACTGTGCTGTTCCTGCCCTATAAGTTACATGGGGGTTACCAAAGTTGCCAAAACATGTTTATTTCTGCTGAAAAACACGTTTTGACAATTTCTGTACACTGGGGTGAAGGGCTGACTCAATGTGCTCTTCTGAGCCAGGCAGTTACACTGCGAATCTAAGAGCTGAGAAAAAGCGTTTATTTCGGGCTGAAAAACACGTTTTGAAAACTGTGCTGTTCCTGCCCTATAAGTTACATGGGGGTTACCAAAGTTGCCAAAACATGTTTATTTCTGCTGAAAAACACGTTTTGACAATTTCTGTACACTGGGGTTAAGGGCTGACTCAATGTGCTCTTCTGAGCCAGGCAGTTACACAGCGATTCTAAGGGCTGACAAAACGCGTTTATTTCGGGCTGAAAAACACGTTTTGAAAACTGTGTTGTTCCTGCCCTATAAGTTACATGGGGGTTACAAAAGTTGCCAAAACGTGTTTATTTCTGCTGAAAAACACGTTTTGACAATTTCTGAGCACTGGGGTTAAGGGCTGACTCAGTGTGCTCTTCTGAGCCAAGCAGTTACACTGCGAATCTAAGAGCTGAGAAAAAGCGTTTATTTCGGGCTGAAAAACACGTTTTGAAAACTGTGCTGTTCCTGCCCTATAAGTTACATGGGGGTTACCAAAGTTGCCAAAACATGTTTATTTCTGCTGAAAAACACGTTTTGACAATTTCTGTACACTGGGGTGAAGGGCTGACTCAATGTGCTCTTCTGAGCCAGGCAGTTACACTGCGAATCTAAGAGCTGAGAAAAAGCGTTTATTTCTGGCTGAAAAACACGTTTTGAAAACTGTGCTGTTCCTGCCCTATAAGTTACATGGGGGTTACCAAAGTTGCCAAAACATGTTTATTTCTGCTGAAAAACACGTTTTGACAATTTCTGTACACTGGGGTTAAGGGCTGACTCAATGTGCTCTTCTGAGCCAGGCAGTTACACAGCGATTCTAAGGGCTGACAAAACGCGTTTATTTCGGGCTGAAAAACACGTTTTGAAAACTGTGTTGTTCCTGCCCTATAAGTTACATGGGGGTTACCAAAGTTGCCAAAACGTGTTTATTTCTGCTGAAAAACACGTTTTGACAATTTCTGAGCACTGGGGTTAAGGGCTGACTCAGTGTGCTCTTCTGAGCCAAGCAGTTACACTGCGAATCTAAGAGCTGAGAAAAAGCGTTTATTTCGGGCTGAAAAACACGTTTTGAAAACAGTGTTGTTCCTGCCCTATAAGTTACATGGGGGTTACCAAAGTTGCCAAAACGTGTTTATTTCTGCTGAAAAACACGTTTTGACAATTTCTGAGCACTGGGGTTAAGGGCTGACTCAGTGTGCTCTTCTGAGCCAGGCAGTTACACTGCGAATCTAAGAGCTGAGAAAAAGCGTTTATTTCGGGCTGAAAAACACGTTTTGAAAACTGTGCTGTTCCTGCCCTATAAGTTACATGGGGGTTACCAAAGTTGCCAAAACATGTTTATTTCTGCTGAAAAACACGTTTTGACAATTTCTGTACACTGGGGTGAAGGGCTGACTCAATGTGCTCTTCTGAGCCAGGCAGTTACACTGCGAATCTAAGAGCTGAGAAAAAGCGTTTATTTCTGGCTGAAAAACACGTTTTGAAAACTGTGCTGTTCCTGCCCTATAAGTTACATGGGGGTTACCAAAGTTGCCAAAACATGTTTATTTCTGCTGAAAAACACGTTTTGACAATTTCTGTACACTGGGGTTAAGGGCTGACTCAATGTGCTCTTCTGAGCCAGGCAGTTACACAGCGATTCTAAGGGCTGACAAAACGCGTTTATTTCGGGCTGAAAAACACGTTTTGAAAACTGTGTTGTTCCTGCCCTATAAGTTACATGGGGGTTACCAAAGTTGCCAAAACGTGTTTATTTCTGCTGAAAAACACGTTTTGACAATTTCTGAGCACTGGGGTTAAGGGCTGACTCAGTGTGCTCTTCTGAGCCAAGCAGTTACACTGCGAATCTAAGAGCTGAGAAAAAGCGTTTATTTCGGGCTGAAAAACACGTTTTGAAAACTGTGTTGTTCCTGCCCTATAAGTTACATGGGGGTTACCAAAGTTGCCAAAACATGTTTATTTCTGCTGAAAAACACGTTTTGACAATTTCTGTACACTGGGGTTAAGGGCTGACTCAATGTGCTCTTCTGTGCCAGGCAGTTACACAGCGATTCTAAGGGCTGACAAAACGCGTTTATTTCGGGCTGAAAAACACGTTTTGAAAACTGTGTTGTTCCTGCCCTATAAGTTACATGGGGGTTACCAAAGTTGCCAAAACGTGTTTATTTCTGCTGAAAAACACGTTTTGACAATTTCTGAGCACTGGGGTTAAGGGCTGACTCAGTGTGCTCTTCTGAGCCAAGCAGTTACACTGCGAATCTAAGAGCTGAGAAAAAGCGTTTATTTCGGGCTGAAAAACACGTTTTGAAAACTGTGCTGTTCCTGCCCTATAAGTTACATGGGGGTTACCAAAGTTGCCAAAACATGTTTATTTCTGCTGAAAAACACGTTTTGACAATTTCTGTACACTGGGGTGAAGGGCTGACTCAATGTGCTCTTCTGAGCCAGGCAGTTACACTGCGAATCTAAGAGCTGAGAAAAAGCGTTTATTTCGGGCTGAAAAACACGTTTTGAAAACTGTGCTGTTCCTGCCCTATAAGTTACATGGGGGTTACCAAAGTTGCCAAAACATGTTTATTTCTGCTGAAAAACACGTTTTGACAATTTCTGTACACTGGGGTTAAGGGCTGACTCAATGTGCTCTTCTGAGCCAGGCAGTTACACAGCGATTCTAAGGGCTGACAAAACGCGTTTATTTCGGGCTGAAAAACACGTTTTGAAAACTGTGTTGTTCCTGCCCTATAAGTTACATGGGGGTTACCAAAGTTGCCAAAACATGTTTATTTCTGCTGAAAAACACGTTTTGACAATTTCTGAGCACTGGGGTTACGGGCTGACTCAGTGTGCTCTTCTGAGCCAGGCAGTTACACTGCGAATCTAAGAGCTGAGAAAAAGCGTTTATTTCGGGCTAAAAAACACGTTTTGAAAACTGTGTTGTTCCTGCCCTATAAGTTACATGGGGGTTACCAAAGTTGCCAAAACGTGTTTATTTCTGCTGAAAAACACGTTTTGACAATTTCTGAGCACTGGGGTTAAGGGCTGACTCAGTGTGCTCTTCTGAGCCAAGCAGTTACACTGCGAATCTAAGAGCTGAGAAAAAGCGTTTATTTCGGGCTGAAAAACACGTTTTGAAAACTGTGCTGTTCCTGCCCTATAAGTTACATGGGGGTTACCAAAGTTGACAAAACATGTTTATTTCTGCTGAAAAACACGTTTTGACAATTTCTGTACACTGGGGTGAAGGGCTGACTCAATGTGCTCTTCTGAGCCAGGCAGTTACACTGCGAATCTAAGAGCTGAGAAAAAGCGTTTATTTCGGGCTGAAAAACACGTTTTGAAAACTGTGCTGTTCCTGCCCTATAAGTTACATGGGGGTTACCAAAGTTGCCAAAACATGTTTATTTCTGCTGAAAAACACGTTTTGACAATTTCTGAGCACTGGGGTTAAGGGCTGACTCAGTGTGCTCTTCTGAGCCAAGCAGTTACACTGCGAATCTAAGAGCTGAGAAAAAGCGTTTATTTCGGGCTGAAAAACACGTTTTGAAAACTGTGCTGTTCCTGCCCTATAAGTTACATGGGGGTTACCAAAGTTGCCAAAACATGTTTATTTCTGCTGAAAAACACGTTTTGACAATTTCTGTACACTGGGGTGAAGGGCTGACTCAATGTGCTCTTCTGAGCCAGGCAGTTACACTGCGAATCTAAGAGCTGAGAAAAAGCGTTTATTTCGGGCTGAAAAACACGTTTTGAAAACTGTGCTGTTCCTGCCCTATAAGTTACATGGGGGTTTCCAAAGTTGCCAAAACGTGTTTATTTCTGCTGAAAAACACGTTTTGACAATTTCTGAGCACTGGGGTTAAGGGCTGACTCAGTGTGCTCTTCTGAGCCAGGCAGTTACACTGCGAATCTAAGAGCTGAGAAAAAGCGTTTATTTCGGGCTGAAAAACACGTTTTGAAAACTGTGCTGTTCCTGCCCTATAAGTTACATGGGGGTTACCAAAGTTGCCAAAACATGTTTATTTCTGCTGAAAAACACGTTTTGACAATTTCTGTACACTGGGGTTAAGGGCTGACTCAATGTGCTCTTCTGTGCCAGGCAGTTACACAGCGATTCTAAGGGCTGACAAAACGCGTTTATTTCGGGCTGAACAACACGTTTTGAAAACTGTGTTGTTCCTGCCCTATAAGTTACATGGGGGTTACCAAAGTTGCCAAAACGTGTTTATTTCTGCTGAAAAACACGTTTTGACAATTTCTGAGCACTGGGGTTAAGGGCTGACTCAGTGTGCTCTTCTGAGCCAAGCAGTTACACTGCGAATCTAAGAGCTGAGAAAAAGCGTTTATTTCGGGCTGAAAAACACGTTTTGAAAACTGTGCTGTTCCTGCCCTATAAGTTACATGGGGGTTACCAAAGTTGCCAAAACATGTTTATTTCTGCTGAAAAACACGTTTTGACAATTTCTGTACACTGGGGTGAAGGGCTGACTCAATGTGCTCTTCTGAGCCAGGCAGTTACACTGCGAATCTAAGAGCTGAGAAAAAGCGTTTATTTCTGGCTGAAAAACACGT
This sequence comes from Atractosteus spatula, assembly GCF_055471065.1. Taxonomy (NCBI): domain Eukaryota; kingdom Metazoa; phylum Chordata; class Actinopteri; order Semionotiformes; family Lepisosteidae; genus Atractosteus; species Atractosteus spatula. The sequence continues at coordinate 14,988,830 of NC_142718.1, forward strand.
TTTGAAAACTGTGCTGTTCCTGCCCTATAAGTTACATGGGGGTTACCAAAGTTGCCAAAACATGTTTATTTCTGCTGAAAAACACGTTTTGACAATTTCTGTACACTGGGGTGAAGGGCTGACTCAATGTGCTCTTCTGAGCCAGGCAGTTACACTGCGAATCTAAGAGCTGAGAAAAAGCGTTTATTTCGGGCTGAAAAACACGTTTTGAAAACTGTGTTGTTCCTGCCCTATAAGTTACATGGGGGTTACCAAAGTTGCCAAAACATGTTTATTTCTGCTGAAAAACACGTTTTGACAATTTCTGTACACTGGGGTTAAGGGCTGACTCAATGTGCTCTTCTGTGCCAGGCAGTTACACAGCGATTCTAAGGGCTGACAAAACGCGTTTATTTCGGGCTGAAAAACACGTTTTGAAAACTGTGTTGTTCCTGCCCTATAAGTTACATGGGGGTTACCAAAGTTGCCAAAACGTGTTTATTTCTGCTGAAAAACACGTTTTGACAATTTCTGAGCACTGGGGTTAAGGGCTGACTCAGTGTGCTCTTCTGAGCCAAGCAGTTACACTGCGAATCTAAGAGCTGAGAAAAAGCGTTTATTTCGGGCTGAAAAACACGTTTTGAAAACTGTGCTGTTCCTGCCCTATAAGTTACATGGGGGTTACCAAAGTTGCCAAAACATGTTTATTTCTGCTGAAAAACACGTTTTGACAATTTCTGTACACTGGGGTGAAGGGCTGACTCAATGTGCTCTTCTGAGCCAGGCAGTTACACTGCGAATCTAAGAGCTGAGAAAAAGCGTTTATTTCGGGCTGAAAAACACGTTTTGAAAACTGTGCTGTTCCTGCCCTATAAGTTACATGGGGGTTACCAAAGTTGCCAAAACATGTTTATTTCTGCTGAAAAACACGTTTTGACAATTTCTGTACACTGGGGTTAAGGGCTGACTCAATGTGCTCTTCTGAGCCAGGCAGTTACACAGCGATTCTAAGGGCTGACAAAACGCGTTTATTTCGGGCTGAAAAACACGTTTTGAAAACTGTGTTGTTCCTGCCCTATAAGTTACATGGGGGTTACCAAAGTTGCCAAAACATGTTTATTTCTGCTGAAAAACACGTTTTGACAATTTCTGAGCACTGGGGTTAAGGGCTGACTCAGTGTGCTCTTCTGAGCCAGGCAGTTACACTGCGAATCTAAGAGCTGAGAAAAAGCGTTTATTTCGGGCTAAAAAACACGTTTTGAAAACTGTGTTGTTCCTGCCCTATAAGTTACATGGGGGTTACCAAAGTTGCCAAAACGTGTTTATTTCTGCTGAAAAACACGTTTTGACAATTTCTGAGCACTGGGGTTAAGGGCTGACTCAGTGTGCTCTTCTGAGCCAAGCAGTTACACTGCGAATCTAAGAGCTGAGAAAAAGCGTTTATTTCGGGCTGAAAAACACGTTTTGAAAACTGTGCTGTTCCTGCCCTATAAGTTACATGGGGGTTACCAAAGTTGACAAAACATGTTTATTTCTGCTGAAAAACACGTTTTGACAATTTCTGTACACTGGGGTGAAGGGCTGACTCAATGTGCTCTTCTGAGCCAGGCAGTTACACTGCGAATCTAAGAGCTGAGAAAAAGCGTTTATTTCGGGCTGAAAAACACGTTTTGAAAACTGTGCTGTTCCTGCCCTATAAGTTACATGGGGGTTACCAAAGTTGCCAAAACATGTTTATTTCTGCTGAAAAACACGTTTTGACAATTTCTGAGCACTGGGGTTAAGGGCTGACTCAGTGTGCTCTTCTGAGCCAAGCAGTTACACTGCGAATCTAAGAGCTGAGAAAAAGCGTTTATTTCGGGCTGAAAAACACGTTTTGAAAACTGTGCTGTTCCTGCCCTATAAGTTACATGGGGGTTACCAAAGTTGTCAAAACATGTTTATTTCTGCTGAAAAACACGTTTTGACAATTTCTGTAAACTGGGGTGAAGGGCTGACTCAATGTGCTCTTCTGAGCCAGGCAGTTACACTGCGAATCTAAGAGCTGAGAAAAAGCGTTTATTTCGGGCTGAAAAACACGTTTTGAAAACTGTGCTGTTCCTGCCCTATAAGTTACATGGGGGTTTCCAAAGTTGCCAAAACGTGTTTATTTCTGCTGAAAAACACGTTTTGACAATTTCTGAGCACTGGGGTTAAGGGCTGACTCAGTGTGCTCTTCTGAGCCAGGCAGTTACACTGCGAATCTAAGAGCTGAGAAAAAGCGTTTATTTCGGGCTGAAAAACACGTTTTGAAAACTGTGCTGTTCCTGCCCTATAAGTTACATGGGGGTTACCAAAGTTGCCAAAACGTGTTTATTTCTGCTGAAAAACACGTTTTGACAATTTCTGAGCACTGGGGTTAAGGGCTGACTCAGTGTGCTCTTCTGAGCCAAGCAGTTACACTGCGAATCTAAGAGCTGAGAAAAAGCGTTTATTTCGGGCTGAAAAACACGTTTTGAAAACTGTGCTGTTCCTGCCCTATAAGTTACATGGGGGTTACCAAAGTTGCCAAAACATGTTTATTTCTGCTGAAAAACACGTTTTGACAATTTCTGTACACTGGGGTTAAGGGCTGACTCAATGTGCTCTTCTGAGCCAGGCAGTTACACAGCGATTCTAAGGGCTGACAAAACGCGTTTATTTCGGCTGAAAAACACGTTTTGAAAACTGTGTTGTTCCTGCCCTGTAAGTTACATGGGGGTTACCAAAGTTGCCAAAACGTGTTTATTTCTGCTGAAAAACACGTTTTGACAATTTCTGAGCACTGGGGTTAAGGGCTGACTCAGTGTGCTCTTCTGAGCCAAGCAGTTACACTGCGAATCTAAGAGCTGAGAAAAAGCGTTTATTTCGGGCTGAAAAACACGTTTTGAAAACTGTGCTGTTCCTGCCCTATAAGTTACATGGGGGTTACCAAAGTTGCCAAAACATGTTTATTTCTGCTGAAAAACACGTTTTGACAATTTCTGAGCACTGGGGTTAAGGGCTGACTCAGTGTGCTCTTCTGAGCCAAGCAGTTACACTGCGAATCTAAGAGCTGAGAAAAAGCGTTTATTTCGGGCTGAAAAACACGTTTTGAAAACTGTGCTGTTCCTGCCCTATAAGTTACATGGGGGTTACCAAAGTTGCCAAAACATGTTTATTTCTGCTGAAAAACACGTTTTGACAATTTCTGTACACTGGGGTGAAGGGCTGACTCAATGTGCTCTTCTGAGCCAGGCAGTTACACTGCGAATCTAAGAGCTGAGAAAAAGCGTTTATTTCGGGCTGAAAAACACGTTTTGAAAACTGTGCTGTTCCTGCCCTATAAGTTACATGGGGGTTACCAAAGTTGCCAAAACATGTTTATTTCTGCTGAAAAACACGTTTTGACAATTTCTGTACACTGGGGTTAAGGGCTGACTCAATGTGCTCTTCTGAGCCAGGCAGTTACACAGCGATTCTAAGGGCTGACAAAACGCGTTTATTTCGGGCTGAAAAACACGTTTTGAAAACTGTGTTGTTCCTGCCCTATAAGTTACATGGGGGTTACCAAAGTTGCCAAAACGTGTTTATTTCTGCTGAAAAACACGTTTTGACAATTTCTGAGCACTGGGGTTAAGGGCTGACTCAGTGTGCTCTTCTGAGCCAAGCAGTTACACTGCGAATCTAAGAGCTGAGAAAAAGCGTTTATTTCGGGCTGAAAAACACGTTTTGAAAACTGTGCTGTTCCTGCCCTATAAGTTACATGGGGGTTACCAAAGTTGCCAAAACATGTTTATTTCTGCTGAAAAACACGTTTTGACAATTTCTGTACACTGGGGTTAAGGGCTGACTCAATGTGCTCTTCTGAGCCAGGCAGTTACACAGCGATTCTAAGGGCTGACAAAACGCGTTTATTTCGGGCTGAAAAACACGTTTTGAAAACTGTGTTGTTCCTGCCCTATAAGTTACATGGGGGTTACCAAAGTTGCCAAAACATGTTTATTTCTGCTGAAAAACACGTTTTGACAATTTCTGTACACTGGGGTTAAGGGCTGACTCAATGTGCTCTTCTGTGCCAGGCAGTTACACAGCGATTCTAAGGGCTGACAAAACGCGTTTATTTCGGGCTGAAAAACACGTTTTGAAAACTGTGTTGTTCCTGCCCTATAAGTTACATGGGGGTTACCAAAGTTGCCAAAACGTGTTTATTTCTGCTGAAAAACACGTTTTGACAATTTCTGAGCACTGGGGTTAAGGGCTGACTCAGTGTGCTCTTCTGAGCCAAGCAGTTACACTGCGAATCTAAGAGCTGAGAAAAAGCGTTTATTTCGGGCTGAAAAACACGTTTTGAAAACTGTGCTGTTCCTGCCCTATAAGTTACATGGGGGTTACCAAAGTTGCCAAAACATGTTTATTTCTGCTGAAAAACACGTTTTGACAATTTCTGTACACTGGGGTGAAGGGCTGACTCAATGTGCTCTTCTGAGCCAGGCAGTTACACTGCGAATCTAAGAGCTGAGAAAAAGCGTTTATTTCGGGCTGAAAAACACGTTTTGAAAACTGTGCTGTTCCTGCCCTATAAGTTACATGGGGGTTACCAAAGTTGCCAAAACATGTTTATTTCTGCTGAAAAACACGTTTTGACAATTTCTGTACACTGGGGTTAAGGGCTGACTCAATGTGCTCTTCTGAGCCAGGCAGTTACACAGCGATTCTAAGGGCTGACAAAACGCGTTTATTTCGGGCTGAAAAACACGTTTTGAAAACTGTGTTGTTCCTGCCCTATAAGTTACATGGGGGTTACCAAAGTTGCCAAAACGTGTTTATTTCTGCTGAAAAACACGTTTTGACAATTTCTGAGCACTGGGGTTAAGGGCTGACTCAGTGTGCTCTTCTGAGCCAAGCAGTTACACTGCGAATCTAAGAGCTGAGAAAAAGCGTTTATTTCGGGCTGAAAAACACGTTTTGAAAACAGTGTTGTTCCTGCCCTATAAGTTACATGGGGGTTTCCAAAGTTGCCAAAACGTGTTTATTTCTGCTGAAAAACACGTTTTGACAATTTCTGAGCACTGGGGTTAAGGGCTGACTCAGTGTGCTCTTCTGAGCCAGGCAGTTACACTGCGAATCTAAGAGCTGAGAAAAAGCGTATATTTCGGGCTGAAAAACACGTTTTGAAAACTGTGCTGTTCCTGCCCTATAAGTTACATGGGGGTTACCAAAGTTGCCAAAACATGTTTATTTCTGCTGAAAAACACGTTTTGACAATTTCTGTACACTGGGGTTAAGGGCTGACTCAATGTGCTCTTCTGAGCCAGGCAGTTACACAGCGATTCTAAGGGCTGACAAAACGCGTTTATTTCGGGCTGAAAAACACGTTTTGAAAACTGTGTTGTTCCTGCCCTATAAGTTACATGGGGGTTACCAAAGTTGCCAAAACATCTTTATTTCTGCTGAAAAACACGTTTTGACAATTTCTGTACACTGGGGTTAAGGGCTGACTCAATGTGCTCTTCTGTGCCAAGCAGTTACACAGCGATTCTAAGGGCTGACAAAACGCGTTTATTTCGGGCTGAAAAACACGTTTTGAAAACTGTGTTGTTCCTGCCCTATAAGTTACATGGGGGTTACCAAAGTTGCCAAAACGTGTTTATTTCTGCTGAAAAACACGTTTTGACAATTTCTGAGCACTGGGGTTAAGGGCTGACTCAGTGTGCTCTTCTGAGCCAAGCAGTTACACTGCGAATCTAAGAGCTGAGAAAAAGCGTTTATTTCGGGCTGAAAAACACGTTTTGAAAACTGTGCTGTTCCTGCCCTATAAGTTACATGGGGGTTACCAAAGTTGCCAAAACATGTTTATTTCTGCTGAAAAACACGTTTTGACAATTTCTGTACACTGGGGTTAAGGGCTGACTCAATGTGCTCTTCTGAGCCAGGCAGTTACACAGCGATTCTAAGGGCTGACAAAACGCGTTTATTTCGGGCTGAAAAACACGTTTTGAAAACTGTGTTGTTCCTGCCCTATAAGTTACATGGGGGTTACCAAAGTTGCCAAAACGTGTTTATTTCTGCTGAAAAACACGTTTTGACAATTTCTGAGCACTGGGGTTAAGGGCTGACTCAGTGTGCTCTTCTGAGCCAAGCAGTTACACTGCGAATCTAAGAGCTGAGAAAAAGCGTTTATTTCGGGCTGAAAAACACGTTTTGAAAACTGTGCTGTTCCTGCCCTATAAGTTACATGGGGGTTACCAAAGTTGCCAAAACATGTTTATTTCTGCTGAAAAACACGTTTTGACAATTTCTGTACACTGGGGTTAAGGGCTGACTCAATGTGCTCTTCTGAGCCAGGCAGTTACACAGCGATTCTAAGGGCTGACAAAACGCGTTTATTTCGGGCTGAAAAACACGTTTTGAAAACTGTGTTGTTCCTGCCCTATAAGTTACATGGGGGTTACCAAAGTTGCCAAAACATGTTTATTTCTGCTGAAAAACACGTTTTGACAATTTCTGTACACTGGGGTTAAGGGCTGACTCAATGTGCTCTTCTGTGCCAGGCAGTTACACAGCGATTCTAAGGGCTGACAAAACGCGTTTATTTCGGCTGAAAAACACGTTTTGAAAACTGTGTTGTTCCTGCCCTGTAAGTTACATGGGGGTTACCAAAGTTGCCAAAACGTGTTTATTTCTGCTGAAAAACACGTTTTGACAATTTCTGAGCACTGGGGTTAAGGGCTGACTCAGTGTGCTCTTCTGAGCCAAGCAGTTACACTGCGAATCTAAGAGCTGAGAAAAAGCGTTTATTTCGGGCTGAAAAACACGTTTTGAAAACTGTGCTGTTCCTGCCCTATAAGTTACATGGGGGTTACCAAAGTTGCCAAAACATGTTTATTTCTGCTGAAAAACACGTTTTGACAATTTCTGAGCACTGGGGTTAAGGGCTGACTCAGTGTGCTCTTCTGAGCCAAGCAGTTACACTGCGAATCTAAGAGCTGAGAAAAAGCGTTTATTTCGGGCTGAAAAACACGTTTTGAAAACTGTGCTGTTCCTGCCCTATAAGTTACATGGGGGTTACCAAAGTTGCCAAAACATGTTTATTTCTGCTGAAAAACACGTTTTGACAATTTCTGTACACTGGGGTGAAGGGCTGACTCAATGTGCTCTTCTGAGCCAGGCAGTTACACTGCGAATCTAAGAGCTGAGAAAAAGCGTTTATTTCGGGCTGAAAAACACGTTTTGAAAACTGTGCTGTTCCTGCCCTATAAGTTACATGGGGGTTACCAAAGTTGCCAAAACATGTTTATTTCTGCTGAAAAACACGTTTTGACAATTTCTGTACACTGGGGTTAAGGGCTGACTCAATGTGCTCTTCTGAGCCAGGCAGTTACACAGCGATTCTAAGGGCTGACAAAACGCGTTTATTTCGGGCTGAAAAACACGTTTTGAAAACTGTGTTGTTCCTGCCCTATAAGTTACATGGGGGTTACCAAAGTTGCCAAAACGTGTTTATTTCTGCTGAAAAACACGTTTTGACAATTTCTGAGCACTGGGGTTAAGGGCTGACTCAGTGTGCTCTTCTGAGCCAAGCAGTTACACTGCGAATCTAAGAGCTGAGAAAAAGCGTTTATTTCGGGCTGAAAAACACGTTTTGAAAACTGTGCTGTTCCTGCCCTATAAGTTACATGGGGGTTACCAAAGTTGCCAAAACATGTTTATTTCTGCTGAAAAACACGTTTTGACAATTTCTGTACACTGGGGTTAAGGGCTGACTCAATGTGCTCTTCTGAGCCAGGCAGTTACACAGCGATTCTAAGGGCTGACAAAACGCGTTTATTTCGGGCTGAAAAACACGTTTTGAAAACTGTGTTGTTCCTGCCCTATAAGTTACATGGGGGTTACCAAAGTTGCCAAAACATGTTTATTTCTGCTGAAAAACACGTTTTGACAATTTCTGTACACTGGGGTTAAGGGCTGACTCAATGTGCTCTTCTGTGCCAGGCAGTTACACAGCGATTCTAAGGGCTGACAAAACGCGTTTATTTCGGGCTGAAAAACACGTTTTGAAAACTGTGTTGTTCCTGCCCTATAAGTTACATGGGGGTTACCAAAGTTGCCAAAACGTGTTTATTTCTGCTGAAAAACACGTTTTGACAATTTCTGAGCACTGGGGTTAAGGGCTGACTCAGTGTGCTCTTCTGAGCCAAGCAGTTACACTGCGAATCTAAGAGCTGAGAAAAAGCGTTTATTTCGGGCTGAAAAACACGTTTTGAAAACTGTGCTGTTCCTGCCCTATAAGTTACATGGGGGTTACCAAAGTTGCCAAAACATGTTTATTTCTGCTGAAAAACACGTTTTGACAATTTCTGTACACTGGGGTGAAGGGCTGACTCAATGTGCTCTTCTGAGCCAGGCAGTTACACTGCGAATCTAAGAGCTGAGAAAAAGCGTTTATTTCGGGCTGAAAAACACGTTTTGAAAACTGTGCTGTTCCTGCCCTATAAGTTACATGGGGGTTACCAAAGTTGCCAAAACATGTTTATTTCTGCTGAAAAACACGTTTTGACAATTTCTGTACACTGGGGTTAAGGGCTGACTCAATGTGCTCTTCTGAGCCAGGCAGTTACACAGCGATTCTAAGGGCTGACAAAACGCGTTTATTTCGGGCTGAAAAACACGTTTTGAAAACTGTGTTGTTCCTGCCCTATAAGTTACATGGGGGTTACCAAAGTTGCCAAAACGTGTTTATTTCTGCTGAAAAACACGTTTTGACAATTTCTGTACACTGGGGTTAAGGGCTGACTCAATGTGCTCTTCTGAGCCAGGCAGTTACACTGCGAATCTAAGAGCTGAGAAAAAGCGTTTATTTCGGGCTGAAAAACACGTTTTGAAAACTGTGCTGTTCCTGCCCTATAAGTTACATGGGGGTTTCCAAAGTTGCCAAAACGTGTTTATTTCTGCTGAAAAACACGTTTTGACAATTTCTGAGCACTGGGGTTAAGGGCTGACTCAGTGTGCTCTTCTGAGCCAGGCAGTTACACTGCGAATCTAAGAGCTGAGAAAAAGCGTTTATTTCGGGCTGAAAAACACGTTTTGAAAACTGTGCTGTTCCTGCCCTATAAGTTACATGGGGGTTACCAAAGTTGCCAAAACATGTTTATTTCTGCTGAAAAACACGTTTTGACAATTTCTGTACACTGGGGTTAAGGGCTGACTCAATGTGCTCTTCTGTGCCAGGCAGTTACACAGCGATTCTAAGGGCTGACAAAACGCGTTTATTTCGGGCTGAACAACACGTTTTGAAAACTGTGTTGTTCCTGCCCTATAAGTTACATGGGGGTTACCAAAGTTGCCAAAACGTGTTTATTTCTGCTGAAAAACACGTTTTGACAATTTCTGAGCACTGGGGTTAAGGGCTGACTCAGTGTGCTCTTCTGAGCCAAGCAGTTACACTGCGAATCTAAGAGCTGAGAAAAAGCGTTTATTTCGGGCTGAAAAACACGTTTTGAAAACTGTGCTGTTCCTGCCCTATAAGTTACATGGGGGTTACCAAAGTTGCCAAAACATGTTTATTTCTGCTGAAAAACACGTTTTGACAATTTCTGTACACTGGGGTGAAGGGCTGACTCAATGTGCTCTTCTGAGCCAGGCAGTTACACTGCGAATCTAAGAGCTGAGAAAAAGCGTTTATTTCTGGCTGAAAAACACGTTTTGAAAACTGTGCTGTTCCTGCCCTATAAGTTACATGGGGGTTACCAAAGTTGCCAAAACATGTTTATTTCTGCTGAAAAACACGTTTTGACAATTTCTGTACACTGGGGTGAAGGGCTGACTCAATGTGCTCTTCTGAGCCAGGCAGTTACACTGCGAATCTAAGAGCTGAGAAAAAGCGTTTATTTCGGGCTGAAAAACACGTTTTGAAAACTGTGCTGTTCCTGCCCTATAAGTTACATGGGGGTTTCCAAAGTTGCCAAAACGTGTTTATTTCTGCTGAAAAACACGTTTTGACAATTTCTGAGCACTGGGGTTAAGGGTTGACTCAGTGTGCTCTTCTGAGCCAGGCAGTTACACTGCGAATCTAAGAGCTGAGAAAAAGCGTTTATTTCGGGCTGAAAAACACGTTTTGAAAACTGTGCTGTTCCTGCCCTATAAGTTACATGGGGGTTACCAAAGTTGCCAAAACATGTTTATTTCTGCTGAAAAACACGTTTTGACAATTTCTGAGCACTGGGGTTAAGGGCTGACTCAATGTGCTCTTCTGTGCCAGGCAGTTACACAGCGATTCTAAGGGCTGACAAAAAGCGTTTATTTCGGGCTGAAAAACACGTTTTGAAAACTGTGTTGTTCCTGCCCTATAAGTTACATGGGGGTTACCAAAGTTGCCAAAACGTGTTTATTTCTGCTGAAAAACACGTTTTGACAATTTCTGAGCACTGGGGTTAAGGGCTGACTCAGTGTGCTCTTCTGAGCCAAGCAGTTACACTGCGAATCTAAGAGCTGAGAAAAAGCGTTTATTTCGGGCTGAAAAACACGTTTTGAAAACTGTGCTGTTCCTGCCCTATAAGTTACATGGGGGTTACCAAAGTTGCCAAAACATGTTTATTTCTGCTGAAAAACACGTTTTGACAATTTCTGTACACTGGGGTGAAGGGCTGACTCAATGTGCTCTTCTGAGCCAGGCAGTTACACTGCGAATCTAAGAGCTGAGAAAAAGCGTTTATTTCTGGCTGAAAAACACGTTTTGAAAACTGTGCTGTTCCTGCCCTATAAGTTACATGGGGGTTACCAAAGTTGCCAAAACATGTTTATTTCTGCTGAAAAACACGTTTTGACAATTTCTGTACACTGGGGTTAAGGGCTGACTCAATGTGCTCTTCTGAGCCAGGCAGTTACACAGCGATTCTAAGGGCTGACAAAACGCGTTTATTTCGGGCTGAAAAACACGTTTTGAAAACTGTGTTGTTCCTGCCCTATAAGTTACATGGGGGTTACCAAAGTTGCCAAAACGTGTTTATTTCTGCTGAAAAACACGTTTTGACAATTTCTGAGCACTGGGGTTAAGGGCTGACTCAGTGTGCTCTTCTGAGCCAAGCAGTTACACTGCGAATCTAAGAGCTGAGAAAAAGCGTTTATTTCGGGCTGAAAAACACGTTTTGAAAACTGTGCTGTTCCTGCCCTATAAGTTACATGGGGGTTACCAAAGTTGCCAAAACATGTTTATTTCTGCTGAAAAACACGTTTTGACAATTTCTGTACACTGGGGTGAAGGGCTGACTCAATGTGCTCTTCTGAGCCAGGCAGTTACACTGCGAATCTAAGAGCTGAGAAAAAGCGTTTATTTCGGGCTGAAAAACACGTTTTGAAAACTGTGCTGTTCCTGCCCTATAAGTTAGATGGGGGTTTCCAAAGTTGCCAAAACGTGTTTATTTCTGCTGAAAAACACGTTTTGACAATTTCTGAGCACTGGGGTTAAGGGCTGACTCAGTGTGCTCTTCTGAGCCAGGCAGTTACACTGCGAATCTAAGAGCTGAGAAAAAGCGTTTATTTCGGGCTGAAAAACACGTTTTGAAAACTGTGCTGTTCCTGCCCTATAAGTTACATGGGGGTTACCAAAGTTGCCAAAACATGTTTATTTCTGCTGAAAAACACGTTTTGACAATTTCTGTACACTGGGGTTAAGGGCTGACTCAATGTGCTCTTCTGTGCCAGGCAGTTACACAGCGATTCTAAGGGCTGACAAAACGCGTTTATTTCGGGCTGAAAAACACGTTTTGAAAACTGTGTTGTTCCTGCCCTATAAGTTACATGGGGGTTACCAAAGTTGCCAAAACGTGTTTATTTCTGCTGAAAAACACGTTTTGACAATTTCTGAGCACTGGGGTTAAGGGCTGACTCAGTGTGCTCTTCTGAGCCAAGCAGTTACACTGCGAATCTAAGAGCTGAGAAAAAGCGTTTATTTCGGGCTGAAAAACACGTTTTGAAAACTGTGTTGTTCCTGCCCTATAAGTTACATGGGGGTTACCAAAGTTGCCAAAACATGTTTATTTCTGCTGAAAAACACGTTTTGACAATTTCTGTACACTGGGGTTAAGGGCTGACTCAATGTGCTCTTCTGTGCCAGGCAGTTACACAGCGATTCTAAGGGCTGACAATACGCGTTTATTTCGGGCTGAAAAACACGTTTTGAAAACTGTGTTGTTCCTGCCCTATAAGTTACATGGGGGTTACCAAAGTTGCCAAAACGTGTTTATTTCTGCTGAAAAACACGTTTTGACAATTTCTGAGCACTGGGGTTAAGGGCTGACTCAGTGTGCTCTTCTGAGCCAAGCAGTTACACTGCGAATCTAAGAGCTGAGAAAAAGCGTTTATTTCGGGCTGAAAAACACGTTTTGAAAACTGTGCTGTTCCTGCCCTATAAGTTACATGGGGGTTACCAAAGTTGCCAAAACATGTTTATTTCTGCTGAAAAACACGTTTTGACAATTTCTGTACACTGGGGTGAAGGGCTGACTCAATGTGCTCTTCTGAGCCAGGCAGTTACACTGCGAATCTAAGAGCTGAGAAAAAGCGTTTATTTCGGGCTGAAAAACACGTTTTGAAAACTGTGCTGTTCCTGCCCTATAAGTTACATGGGGGTTACCAAAGTTGCCAAAACATGTTTATTTCTGCTGAAAAACACGTTTTGACAATTTCTGTACACTGGGGTTAAGGGCTGACTCAATGTGCTCTTCTGAGCCAGGCAGTTACACAGCGATTCTAAGGGCTGACAAAACGCGTTTATTTCGGGCTGAAAAACACGTTTTGAAAACTGTGTTGTTCCTGCCCTATAAGTTACATGGGGGTTACCAAAGTTGCCAAAACATGTTTATTTCTGCTGAAAAACACGTTTTGACAATTTCTGAGCACTGGGGTTACGGGCTGACTCAGTGTGCTCTTCTGAGCCAGGCAGTTACACTGCGAATCTAAGAGCTGAGAAAAAGCGTTTATTTCGGGCTAAAAAACACGTTTTGAAAACTGTGTTGTTCCTGCCCTATAAGTTACATGGGGGTTACCAAAGTTGCCAAAACGTGTTTATTTCTGCTGAAAAACACGTTTTGACAATTTCTGAGCACTGGGGTTAAGGGCTGACTCAGTGTGCTCTTCTGAGCCAAGCAGTTACACTGCGAATCTAAGAGCTGAGAAAAAGCGTTTATTTCGGGCTGAAAAACACGTTTTGAAAACTGTGCTGTTCCTGCCCTATAAGTTACATGGGGGTTACCAAAGTTGACAAAACATGTTTATTTCTGCTGAAAAACACGTTTTGACAATTTCTGTACACTGGGGTGAAGGGCTGACTCAATGTGCTCTTCTGAGCCAGGCAGTTACACTGCGAATCTAAGAGCTGAGAAAAAGCGTTTATTTCGGGCTGAAAAACACGTTTTGAAAACTGTGCTGTTCCTGCCCTATAAGTTACATGGGGGTTACCAAAGTTGCCAAAACATGTTTATTTCTGCTGAAAAACACGTTTTGACAATTTCTGAGCACTGGGGTTAAGGGCTGACTCAGTGTGCTCTTCTGAGCCAAGCAGTTACACTGCGAATCTAAGAGCTGAGAAAAAGCGTTTATTTCGGGCTGAAAAACACGTTTTGAAAACTGTGCTGTTCCTGCCCTATAAGTTACATGGGGGTTACCAAAGTTGCCAAAACATGTTTATTTCTGCTGAAAAACACGTTTTGACAATTTCTGTACACTGGGGTGAAGGGCTGACTCAATGTGCTCTTCTGAGCCAGGCAGTTACACTGCGAATCTAAGAGCTGAGAAAAAGCGTTTATTTCGGGCTGAAAAACACGTTTTGAAAACTGTGCTGTTCCTGCCCTATAAGTTACATGGGGGTTTCCAAAGTTGCCAAAACGTGTTTATTTCTGCTGAAAAACACGTTTTGACAATTTCTGAGCACTGGGGTTAAGGGCTGACTCAGTGTGCTCTTCTGAGCCAGGCAGTTACACTGCGAATCTAAGAGCTGAGAAAAAGCGTTTATTTCGGGCTGAAAAACACGTTTTGAAAACTGTGCTGTTCCTGCCCTATAAGTTACATGGGGGTTACCAAAGTTGCCAAAACATGTTTATTTCTGCTGAAAAACACGTTTTGACAATTTCTGTACACTGGGGTTAAGGGCTGACTCAATGTGCTCTTCTGTGCCAGGCAGTTACACAGCGATTCTAAGGGCTGACAAAACGCGTTTATTTCGGGCTGAACAACACGTTTTGAAAACTGTGTTGTTCCTGCCCTATAAGTTACATGGGGGTTACCAAAGTTGCCAAAACGTGTTTATTTCTGCTGAAAAACACGTTTTGACAATTTCTGAGCACTGGGGTTAAGGGCTGACTCAGTGTGCTCTTCTGAGCCAAGCAGTTACACTGCGAATCTAAGAGCTGAGAAAAAGCGTTTATTTCGGGCTGAAAAACACGTTTTGAAAACTGTGCTGTTCCTGCCCTATAAGTTACATGGGGGTTACCAAAGTTGCCAAAACATGTTTATTTCTGCTGAAAAACACGTTTTGACAATTTCTGTACACTGGGGTGAAGGGCTGACTCAATGTGCTCTTCTGAGCCAGGCAGTTACACTGCGAATCTAAGAGCTGAGAAAAAGCGTTTATTTCTGGCTGAAAAACACGTTTTGAAAACTGTGCTGTTCCTGCCCTATAAGTTACATGGGGGTTACCAAAGTTGCCAAAACATGTTTATTTCTGCTGAAAAACACGTTTTGACAATTTCTGTACACTGGGGTGAAGGGCTGACTCAATGTGCTCTTCTGAGCCAGGCAGTTACACTGCGAATCTAAGAGCTGAGAAAAAGCGTTTATTTCGGGCTGAAAAACACGTTTTGAAAACTGTGTTGTTCCTGCCCTATAAGTTACATGGGGGTTACCAAAGTTGCCAAAACATGTTTATTTCTGCTGAAAAACACGTTTTGACAATTTCTGTACACTGGGGTTAAGGGCTGACTCAATGTGCTCTTCTGTGCCAGGCAGTTACACAGCGATTCTAAGGGCTGACAAAACGCGTTTATTTCGGGCTGAAAAACACGTTTTGAAAACTGTGTTGTTCCTGCCCTATAAGTTACATGGGGGTTACCAAAGTTGCCAAAACGTGTTTATTTCTGCTGAAAAACACGTTTTGACAATTTCTGAGCACTGGGGTTAAGGGCTGACTCAGTGTGCTCTTCTGAGCCAAGCAGTTACACTGCGAATCTAAGAGCTGAGAAAAAGCGTTTATTTCGGGCTGAAAAACACGTTTTGAAAACTGTGCTGTTCCTGCCCTATAAGTTACATGGGGGTTACCAAAGTTGCCAAAACATGTTTATTTCTGCTGAAAAACACGTTTTGACAATTTCTGTACACTGGGGTGAAGGGCTGACTCAATGTGCTCTTCTGAGCCAGGCAGTTACACTGCGAATCTAAGAGCTGAGAAAAAGCGTTTATTTCGGGCTGAAAAACACGTTTTGAAAACTGTGCTGTTCCTGCCCTATAAGTTACATGGGGGTTACCAAAGTTGCCAAAACATGTTTATTTCTGCTGAAAAACACGTTTTGACAATTTCTGTACACTGGGGTTAAGGGCTGACTCAATGTGCTCTTCTGAGCCAGGCAGTTACACAGCGATTCTAAGGGCTGACAAAACGCGTTTATTTCGGGCTGAAAAACACGTTTTGAAAACTGTGTTGTTCCTGCCCTATAAGTTACATGGGGGTTACAAAAGTTGCCAAAACGTGTTTATTTCTGCTGAAAAACACGTTTTGACAATTTCTGAGCACTGGGGTTAAGGGCTGACTCAGTGTGCTCTTCTGAGCCAAGCAGTTACACTGCGAATCTAAGAGCTGAGAAAAAGCGTTTATTTCGGGCTGAAAAACACGTTTTGAAAACTGTGCTGTTCCTGCCCTATAAGTTACATGGGGGTTACCAAAGTTGCCAAAACATGTTTATTTCTGCTGAAAAACACGTTTTGACAATTTCTGTACACTGGGGTGAAGGGCTGACTCAATGTGCTCTTCTGAGCCAGGCAGTTACACTGCGAATCTAAGAGCTGAGAAAAAGCGTTTATTTCTGGCTGAAAAACACGTTTTGAAAACTGTGCTGTTCCTGCCCTATAAGTTACATGGGGGTTACCAAAGTTGCCAAAACATGTTTATTTCTGCTGAAAAACACGTTTTGACAATTTCTGTACACTGGGGTTAAGGGCTGACTCAATGTGCTCTTCTGAGCCAGGCAGTTACACAGCGATTCTAAGGGCTGACAAAACGCGTTTATTTCGGGCTGAAAAACACGTTTTGAAAACTGTGTTGTTCCTGCCCTATAAGTTACATGGGGGTTACCAAAGTTGCCAAAACGTGTTTATTTCTGCTGAAAAACACGTTTTGACAATTTCTGAGCACTGGGGTTAAGGGCTGACTCAGTGTGCTCTTCTGAGCCAAGCAGTTACACTGCGAATCTAAGAGCTGAGAAAAAGCGTTTATTTCGGGCTGAAAAACACGTTTTGAAAACAGTGTTGTTCCTGCCCTATAAGTTACATGGGGGTTACCAAAGTTGCCAAAACGTGTTTATTTCTGCTGAAAAACACGTTTTGACAATTTCTGAGCACTGGGGTTAAGGGCTGACTCAGTGTGCTCTTCTGAGCCAGGCAGTTACACTGCGAATCTAAGAGCTGAGAAAAAGCGTTTATTTCGGGCTGAAAAACACGTTTTGAAAACTGTGCTGTTCCTGCCCTATAAGTTACATGGGGGTTACCAAAGTTGCCAAAACATGTTTATTTCTGCTGAAAAACACGTTTTGACAATTTCTGTACACTGGGGTGAAGGGCTGACTCAATGTGCTCTTCTGAGCCAGGCAGTTACACTGCGAATCTAAGAGCTGAGAAAAAGCGTTTATTTCTGGCTGAAAAACACGTTTTGAAAACTGTGCTGTTCCTGCCCTATAAGTTACATGGGGGTTACCAAAGTTGCCAAAACATGTTTATTTCTGCTGAAAAACACGTTTTGACAATTTCTGTACACTGGGGTTAAGGGCTGACTCAATGTGCTCTTCTGAGCCAGGCAGTTACACAGCGATTCTAAGGGCTGACAAAACGCGTTTATTTCGGGCTGAAAAACACGTTTTGAAAACTGTGTTGTTCCTGCCCTATAAGTTACATGGGGGTTACCAAAGTTGCCAAAACGTGTTTATTTCTGCTGAAAAACACGTTTTGACAATTTCTGAGCACTGGGGTTAAGGGCTGACTCAGTGTGCTCTTCTGAGCCAAGCAGTTACACTGCGAATCTAAGAGCTGAGAAAAAGCGTTTATTTCGGGCTGAAAAACACGTTTTGAAAACTGTGTTGTTCCTGCCCTATAAGTTACATGGGGGTTACCAAAGTTGCCAAAACATGTTTATTTCTGCTGAAAAACACGTTTTGACAATTTCTGTACACTGGGGTTAAGGGCTGACTCAATGTGCTCTTCTGTGCCAGGCAGTTACACAGCGATTCTAAGGGCTGACAAAACGCGTTTATTTCGGGCTGAAAAACACGTTTTGAAAACTGTGTTGTTCCTGCCCTATAAGTTACATGGGGGTTACCAAAGTTGCCAAAACGTGTTTATTTCTGCTGAAAAACACGTTTTGACAATTTCTGAGCACTGGGGTTAAGGGCTGACTCAGTGTGCTCTTCTGAGCCAAGCAGTTACACTGCGAATCTAAGAGCTGAGAAAAAGCGTTTATTTCGGGCTGAAAAACACGTTTTGAAAACTGTGCTGTTCCTGCCCTATAAGTTACATGGGGGTTACCAAAGTTGCCAAAACATGTTTATTTCTGCTGAAAAACACGTTTTGACAATTTCTGTACACTGGGGTGAAGGGCTGACTCAATGTGCTCTTCTGAGCCAGGCAGTTACACTGCGAATCTAAGAGCTGAGAAAAAGCGTTTATTTCGGGCTGAAAAACACGTTTTGAAAACTGTGCTGTTCCTGCCCTATAAGTTACATGGGGGTTACCAAAGTTGCCAAAACATGTTTATTTCTGCTGAAAAACACGTTTTGACAATTTCTGTACACTGGGGTTAAGGGCTGACTCAATGTGCTCTTCTGAGCCAGGCAGTTACACAGCGATTCTAAGGGCTGACAAAACGCGTTTATTTCGGGCTGAAAAACACGTTTTGAAAACTGTGTTGTTCCTGCCCTATAAGTTACATGGGGGTTACCAAAGTTGCCAAAACATGTTTATTTCTGCTGAAAAACACGTTTTGACAATTTCTGAGCACTGGGGTGAAGGGCTGACTCAATGTGCTCTTCTGAGCCAGGCAGTTACACTGCGAATCTAAGAGCTGAGAAAAAGCGTTTATTTCGGGCTGAAAAACACGTTTTGAAAACTGTGCTGTTCCTGCCCTATAAGTTACATGGGGGTTACCAAAGTTGCCAAAACATGTTTATTTCTGCTGAAAAACACGTTTTGACAATTTCTGAGCACTGGGGTTAAGGGCTGACTCAGTGTGCTCTTCTGAGCCAAGCAGTTACACTGCGAATCTAAGAGCTGAGAAAAAGCGTTTATTTCGGGCTGAAAAACACGTTTTGAAAACTGTGCTGTTCCTGCCCTATAAGTTACATGGGGGTTACCAAAGTTGCCAAAACATGTTTATTTCTGCTGAAAAACACGTTTTGACAATTTCTGTACACTGGGGTGAAGGGCTGACTCAATGTGCTCTTCTGAGCCAGGCAGTTACACTGCGAATCTAAGAGCTGAGAAAAAGCGTTTATTTCGGGCTGAAAAACACGTTTTGAAAACTGTGCTGTTCCTGCCCTATAAGTTACATGGGGGTTTCCAAAGTTGCCAAAACGTGTTTATTTCTGCTGAAAAACACGTTTTGACAATTTCTGAGCACTGGGGTTAAGGGCTGACTCAGTGTGCTCTTCTGAGCCAGGCAGTTACACTGCGAATCTAAGAGCTGAGAAAAAGCGTTTATTTCGGGCTGAAAAACACGTTTTGAAAACTGTGCTGTTCCTGCCCTATAAGTTACATGGGGGTTACCAAAGTTGCCAAAACATGTTTATTTCTGCTGAAAAACACGTTTTGACAATTTCTGTACACTGGGGTTAAGGGCTGACTCAATGTGCTCTTCTGTGCCAGGCAGTTACACAGCGATTCTAAGGGCTGACAAAACGCGTTTATTTCGGGCTGAACAACACGTTTTGAAAACTGTGTTGTTCCTGCCCTATAAGTTACATGGGGGTTACCAAAGTTGCCAAAACGTGTTTATTTCTGCTGAAAAACACGTTTTGACAATTTCTGAGCACTGGGGTTAAGGGCTGACTCAGTGTGCTCTTCTGAGCCAAGCAGTTACACTGCGAATCTAAGAGCTGAGAAAAAGCGTTTATTTCGGGCTGAAAAACACGTTTTGAAAACTGTGCTGTTCCTGCCCTATAAGTTACATGGGGGTTACCAAAGTTGCCAAAACATGTTTATTTCTGCTGAAAAACACGTTTTGACAATTTCTGTACACTGGGGTGAAGGGCTGACTCAATGTGCTCTTCTGAGCCAGGCAGTTACACTGCGAATCTAAGAGCTGAGAAAAAGCGTTTATTTCTGGCTGAAAAACACGTTTTGAAAACTGTGCTGTTCCTGCCCTATAAGTTACATGGGGGTTACCAAAGTTGCCAAAACATGTTTATTTCTGCTGAAAAACACGTTTTGACAATTTCTGTACACTGGGGTGAAGGGCTGACTCAATGTGCTCTTCTGAGCCAGGCAGTTACACTGCGAATCTAAGAGCTGAGAAAAAGCGTTTATTTCGGGCTGAAAAACACGTTTTGAAAACTGTGTTGTTCCTGCCCTATAAGTTACATGGGGGTTACCAAAGTTGCCAAAACATGTTTATTTCTGCTGAAAAACACGTTTTGACAATTTCTGTACACTGGGGTTAAGGGCTGACTCAATGTGCTCTTCTGTGCCAGGCAGTTACACAGCGATTCTAAGGGCTGACAAAACGCGTTTATTTCGGGCTGAAAAACACGTTTTGAAAACTGTGTTGTTCCTGCCCTATAAGTTACATGGGGGTTACCAAAGTTGCCAAAACGTGTTTATTTCTGCTGAAAAACACGTTTTGACAATTTCTGAGCACTGGGGTTAAGGGCTGACTCAGTGTGCTCTTCTGAGCCAAGCAGTTACACTGCGAATCTAAGAGCTGAGAAAAAGCGTTTATTTCGGGCTGAAAAACACGTTTTGAAAACTGTGCTGTTCCTGCCCTATAAGTTACATGGGGGTTACCAAAGTTGCCAAAACATGTTTATTTCTGCTGAAAAACACGTTTTGACAATTTCTGTACACTGGGGTGAAGGGCTGACTCAATGTGCTCTTCTGAGCCAGGCAGTTACACTGCGAATCTAAGAGCTGAGAAAAAGCGTTTATTTCGGGCTGAAAAACACGTTTTGAAAACTGTGCTGTTCCTGCCCTATAAGTTACATGGGGGTTACCAAAGTTGCCAAAACATGTTTATTTCTGCTGAAAAACACGTTTTGACAATTTCTGTACACTGGGGTTAAGGGCTGACTCAATGTGCTCTTCTGAGCCAGGCAGTTACACAGCGATTCTAAGGGCTGACAAAACGCGTTTATTTCGGGCTGAAAAACACGTTTTGAAAACTGTGTTGTTCCTGCCCTATAAGTTACATGGGGGTTACCAAAGTTGCCAAAACATGTTTATTTCTGCTGAAAAACACGTTTTGACAATTTCTGAGCACTGGGGTTAAGGGCTGACTCAGTGTGCTCTTCTGAGCCAGGCAGTTACACTGCGAATCTAAGAGCTGAGAAAAAGCGTTTATTTCGGGCTAAAAAACACGTTTTGAAAACTGTGTTGTTCCTGCCCTATAAGTTACATGGGGGTTACCAAAGTTGCCAAAACGTGTTTATTTCTGCTGAAAAACACGTTTTGACAATTTCTGAGCACTGGGGTTAAGGGCTGACTCAGTGTGCTCTTCTGAGCCAAGCAGTTACACTGCGAATCTAAGAGCTGAGAAAAAGCGTTTATTTCGGGCTGAAAAACACGTTTTGAAAACTGTGCTGTTCCTGCCCTATAAGTTACATGGGGGTTACCAAAGTTGACAAAACATGTTTATTTCTGCTGAAAAACACGTTTTGACAATTTCTGTACACTGGGGTGAAGGGCTGACTCAATGTGCTCTTCTGAGCCAGGCAGTTACACTGCGAATCTAAGAGCTGAGAAAAAGCGTTTATTTCGGGCTGAAAAACACGTTTTGAAAACTGTGCTGTTCCTGCCCTATAAGTTACATGGGGGTTACCAAAGTTGCCAAAACATGTTTATTTCTGCTGAAAAACACGTTTTGACAATTTCTGAGCACTGGGGTTAAGGGCTGACTCAGTGTGCTCTTCTGAGCCAAGCAGTTACACTGCGAATCTAAGAGCTGAGAAAAAGCGTTTATTTCGGGCTGAAAAACACGTTTTGAAAACTGTGCTGTTCCTGCCCTATAAGTTACATGGGGGTTACCAAAGTTGTCAAAACATGTTTATTTCTGCTGAAAAACACGTTTTGACAATTTCTGTAAACTGGGGTGAAGGGCTGACTCAATGTGCTCTTCTGAGCCAGGCAGTTACACTGCGAATCTAAGAGCTGAGAAAAAGCGTTTATTTCGGGCTGAAAAACACGTTTTGAAAACTGTGCTGTTCCTGCCCTATAAGTTACATGGGGGTTTCCAAAGTTGCCAAAACGTGTTTATTTCTGCTGAAAAACACGTTTTGACAATTTCTGAGCACTGGGGTTAAGGGCTGACTCAGTGTGCTCTTCTGAGCCAGGCAGTTACACTGCGAATCTAAGAGCTGAGAAAAAGCGTTTATTTCGGGCTGAAAAACACGTTTTGAAAACTGTGCTGTTCCTGCCCTATAAGTTACATGGGGGTTACCAAAGTTGCCAAAACATGTTTATTTCTGCTGAAAAACACGTTTTGACAATTTCTGTACACTGGGGTTAAGGGCTGACTCAATGTGCTCTTCTGTGCCAGGCAGTTACACAGCGATTCTAAGGGCTGACAAAACGCGTTTATTTCGGGCTGAACAACACGTTTTGAAAACTGTGTTGTTCCTGCCCTATAAGTTACATGGGGGTTACCAAAGTTGCCAAAACGTGTTTATTTCTGCTGAAAAACACGTTTTGACAATTTCTGAGCACTGGGGTTAAGGGCTGACTCAGTGTGCTCTTCTGAGCCAAGCAGTTACACTGCGAATCTAAGAGCTGAGAAAAAGCGTTTATTTCGGGCTGAAAAACACGTTTTGAAAACTGTGCTGTTCCTGCCCTATAAGTTACATGGGGGTTACCAAAGTTGCCAAAACATGTTTATTTCTGCTGAAAAACACGTTTTGACAATTTCTGTACACTGGGGTGAAGGGCTGACTCAATGTGCTCTTCTGAGCCAGGCAGTTACACTGCGAATCTAAGAGCTGAGAAAAAGCGTTTATTTCTGGCTGAAAAACACGTTTTGAAAACTGTGCTGTTCCTGCCCTATAAGTTACATGGGGGTTACCAAAGTTGCCAAAACATGTTTATTTCTGCTGAAAAACACGTTTTGACAATTTCTGTACACTGGGGTGAAGGGCTGACTCAATGTGCTCTTCTGAGCCAGGCAGTTACACTGCGAATCTAAGAGCTGAGAAAAAGCGTTTATTTCGGGCTGAAAAACACGTTTTGAAAACTGTGCTGTTCCTGCCCTATAAGTTACATGGGGGTTTCCAAAGTTGCCAAAACGTGTTTATTTCTGCTGAAAAACACGTTTTGACAATTTCTGAGCACTGGGGTTAAGGGTTGACTCAGTGTGCTCTTCTGAGCCAGGCAGTTACACTGCGAATTTAAGAGCTGAGAAAAAGCGTTTATTTCGGGCTGAAAAACACGTTTTGAAAACTGTGCTGTTCCTGCCCTATAAGTTACATGGGGGTTACCAAAGTTGCCAAAACAAGTTTATTTCTGCTGAAAAACACGTTTTGACAATTTCTGTACACTGGGGTTAAGGGCTGACTCAATGTGCTCTTCTGTGCCAGGCAGTTACACAGCGATTCTAAGGGCTGACAAAAAGCGTTTATTTCGGGCTGAAAAACACGTTTTGAAAACTGTGTTGTTCCTGCCCTATAAGTTACATGGGGGTTACCAAAGTTGCCAAAACGTGTTTATTTCTGCTGAAAAACACGTTTTGACAATTTCTGAGCACTGGGGTTAAGGGCTGACTCAGTGTGCTCTTCTGAGCCAAGCAGTTACACTGCGAATCTAAGAGCTGAGAAAAAGCGTTTATTTCGGGCTGAAAAACACGTTTTGAAAACTGTGCTGTTCCTGCCCTATAAGTTACATGGGGGTTACCAAAGTTGCCAAAACATGTTTATTTCTGCTGAAAAACACGTTTTGACAATTTCTGTACACTGGGGTGAAGGGCTGACTCAATGTGCTCTTCTGAGCCAGGCAGTTACACTGCGAATCTAAGAGCTGAGAAAAAGCGTTTATTTCTGGCTGAAAAACACGTTTTGAAAACTGTGCTGTTCCTGCCCTATAAGTTACATGGGGGTTACCAAAGTTGCCAAAACATGTTTATTTCTGCTGAAAAACACGTTTTGACAATTTCTGTACACTGGGGTTAAGGGCTGACTCAATGTGCTCTTCTGAGCCAGGCAGTTACACAGCGATTCTAAGGGCTGACAAAACGCGTTTATTTCGGGCTGAAAAACACGTTTTGAAAACTGTGTTGTTCCTGCCCTATAAGTTACATGGGGGTTACCAAAGTTGCCAAAACGTGTTTATTTCTGCTGAAAAACACGTTTTGACAATTTCTGAGCACTGGGGTTAAGGGCTGACTCAGTGTGCTCTTCTGAGCCAAGCAGTTACACTGCGAATCTAAGAGCTGAGAAAAAGCGTTTATTTCGGGCTGAAAAACACGTTTTGAAAACTGTGCTGTTCCTGCCCTATAAGTTACATGGGGGTTACCAAAGTTGCCAAAACATGTTTATTTCTGCTGAAAAACACGTTTTGACAATTTCTGTACACTGGGGTTAAGGGCTGACTCAATGTGCTCTTCTGAGCCAGGCAGTTACACAGCGATTCTAAGGGCTGACAAAACGCGTTTATTTCGGGCTGAAAAACACGTTTTGAAAACTGTGTTGTTCCTGCCCTATAAGTTACATGGGGGTTACCAAAGTTGCCAAAACATGTTTATTTCTGCTGAAAAACACGTTTTGACAATTTCTGTACACTGGGGTTAAGGGCTGACTCAATGTGCTCTTCTGTGCCAGGCAGTTACACAGCGATTCTAAGGGCTGACAAAACGCGTTTATTTCGGGCTGAAAAACACGTTTTGAAAACTGTGTTGTTCCTGCCCTATAAGTTACATGGGGGTTACCAAAGTTGCCAAAACGTGTTTATTTCTGCTGAAAAACACGTTTTGACAATTTCTGAGCACTGGGGTTAAGGGCTGACTCAGTGTGCTCTTCTGAGCCAAGCAGTTACACTGCGAATCTAAGAGCTGAGAAAAAGCGTTTATTTCGGGCTGAAAAACACGTTTTGAAAACTGTGCTGTTCCTGCCCTATAAGTTACATGGGGGTTACCAAAGTTGCCAAAACATGTTTATTTCTGCTGAAAAACACGTTTTGACAATTTCTGTACACTGGGGTGAAGGGCTGACTCAATGTGCTCTTCTGAGCCAGGCAGTTACACTGCGAATCTAAGAGCTGAGAAAAAGCGTTTATTTCGGGCTGAAAAACACGTTTTGAAAACTGTGCTGTTCCTGCCCTATAAGTTACATGGGGGTTACCAAAGTTGCCAAAACATGTTTATTTCTGCTGAAAAACACGTTTTGACAATTTCTGTACACTGGGGTTAAGGGCTGACTCAATGTGCTCTTCTGAGCCAGGCAGTTACACAGCGATTCTAAGGGCTGACAAAACGCGTTTATTTCGGGCTGAAAAACACGTTTTGAAAACTGTGTTGTTCCTGCCCTATAAGTTACATGGGGTTTACCAAAGTTGCCAAAACGTGTTTATTTCTGCTGAAAAACACGTTTTGACAATTTCTGAGCACTGGGGTTAAGGGCTGACTCAGTGTGCTCTTCTGAGCCAAGCAGTTACACTGCGAATCTAAGAGCTGAGAAAAAGCGTTTATTTCGGGCTGAAAAACACGTTTTGAAAACAGTGTTGTTCCTGCCCTATAAGTTACATGGGGGTTTCCAAAGTAGCCAAAACGTGTTTATTTCTGCTGAAAAACACGTTTTGACAATTTCTGAGCACTGGGGTTAAGGGCTGACTCAGTGTGCTCTTCTGAGCCAGGCAGTTACACTGCGAATCTAAGAGCTGAGAAAAAGCGTATATTTCGGGCTGAAAAACACGTTTTGAAAACTGTGCTGTTCCTGCCCTATAAGTTACATGGGGGTTACCAAAGTTGCCAAAACATGTTTATTTCTGCTGAAAAACACGTTTTGACAATTTCTGTACACTGGGGTTAAGGGCTGACTCAATGTGCTCTTCTGAGCCAGGCAGTTACACAGCGATTCTAAGGGCTGACAAAACGCGTTTATTTCGGGCTGAAAAACACGTTTTGAAAACTGTGTTGTTCCTGCCCTATAAGTTACATGGGGGTTACCAAAGTTGCCAAAACATCTTTATTTCTGCTGAAAAACACGTTTTGACAATTTCTGTACACTGGGGTTAAGGGCTGACTCAATGTGCTCTTCTGTGCCAAGCAGTTACACAGCGATTCTAAGGGCTGACAAAACGCGTTTATTTCGGGCTGAAAAACACGTTTTGAAAACTGTGTTGTTCCTGCCCTATAAGTTACATGGGGGTTACCAAAGTTGCCAAAACGTGTTTATTTCTGCTGAAAAACACGTTTTGACAATTTCTGAGCACTGGGGTTAAGGGCTGACTCAGTGTGCTCTTCTGAGCCAAGCAGTTACACTGCGAATCTAAGAGCTGAGAAAAAGCGTTTATTTCGGGCTGAAAAACACGTTTTGAAAACTGTGCTGTTCCTGCCCTATAAGTTACATGGGGGTTACCAAAGTTGCCAAAACATGTTTATTTCTGCTGAAAAACACGTTTTGACAATTTCTGTAC
This sequence comes from Atractosteus spatula, assembly GCF_055471065.1. NCBI lineage: Eukaryota > Metazoa > Chordata > Actinopteri > Semionotiformes > Lepisosteidae > Atractosteus > Atractosteus spatula. The sequence continues at coordinate 15,014,888 of NC_142718.1, forward strand.
ACTGGGGTTAAGGGCTGACTCAATGTGCTCTTCTGAGCCAGGCAGTTACACAGCGATTCTAAGGGCTGACAAAACGCGTTTATTTCGGGCTGAAAAACACGTTTTGAAAACTGTGTTGTTCCTGCCCTATAAGTTACATGGGGGTTACCAAAGTTGCCAAAACGTGTTTATTTCTGCTGAAAAACACGTTTTGACAATTTCTGAGCACTGGGGTTAAGGGCTGACTCAGTGTGCTCTTCTGAGCCAAGCAGTTACACTGCGAATCTAAGAGCTGAGAAAAAGCGTTTATTTCGGGCTGAAAAACACGTTTTGAAAACTGTGCTGTTCCTGCCCTATAAGTTACATGGGGGTTACCAAAGTTGCCAAAACATGTTTATTTCTGCTGAAAAACACGTTTTGACAATTTCTGTACACTGGGGTTAAGGGCTGACTCAATGTGCTCTTCTGAGCCAGGCAGTTACACAGCGATTCTAAGGGCTGACAAAACGCGTTTATTTCGGGCTGAAAAACACGTTTTGAAAACTGTGTTGTTCCTGCCCTATAAGTTACATGGGGGTTACCAAAGTTGCCAAAACATGTTTATTTCTGCTGAAAAACACGTTTTGACAATTTCTGTACACTGGGGTTAAGGGCTGACTCAATGTGCTCTTCTGTGCCAGGCAGTTACACAGCGATTCTAAGGGCTGACAAAACGCGTTTATTTCGGGCTGAAAAACACGTTTTGAAAACTGTGTTGTTCCTGCCCTGTAAGTTACATGGGGGTTACCAAAGTTGCCAAAACGTGTTTATTTCTGCTGAAAAACACGTTTTGACAATTTCTGAGCACTGGGGTTAAGGGCTGACTCAGTGTGCTCTTCTGAGCCAAGCAGTTACACTGCGAATCTAAGAGCTGAGAAAAAGCGTTTATTTCGGGCTGAAAAACACGTTTTGAAAACTGTGCTGTTCCTGCCCTATAAGTTACATGGGGGTTACCAAAGTTGCCAAAACATGTTTATTTCTGCTGAAAAACACGTTTTGACAATTTCTGAGCACTGGGGTTAAGGGCTGACTCAGTGTGCTCTTCTGAGCCAAGCAGTTACACTGCGAATCTAAGAGCTGAGAAAAAGCGTTTATTTCGGGCTGAAAAACACGTTTTGAAAACTGTGCTGTTCCTGCCCTATAAGTTACATGGGGGTTACCAAAGTTGCCAAAACATGTTTATTTCTGCTGAAAAACACGTTTTGACAATTTCTGTACACTGGGGTGAAGGGCTGACTCAATGTGCTCTTCTGAGCCAGGCAGTTACACTGCGAATCTAAGAGCTGAGAAAAAGCGTTTATTTCGGGCTGAAAAACACGTTTTGAAAACTGTGCTGTTCCTGCCCTATAAGTTACATGGGGGTTTCCAAAGTTGCCAAAACGTGTTTATTTCTGCTGAAAAACACGTTTTGACAATTTCTGAGCACTGGGGTTAAGGGCTGACTCAGTGTGCTCTTCTGAGCCAGGCAGTTACACTGCGAATCTAAGAGCTGAGAAAAAGCGTTTATTTCGGGCTGAAAAACACGTTTTGAAAACTGTGCTGTTCCTGCCCTATAAGTTACATGGGGGTTACCAAAGTTGCCAAAACATGTTTATTTCTGCTGAAAAACACGTTTTGACAATTTCTGTACACTGGGGTTAAGGGCTGACTCAATGTGCTCTTCTGTGCCAGGCAGTTACACAGCGATTCTAAGGGCTGACAAAACGCGTTTATTTCGGGCTGAACAACACGTTTTGAAAACTGTGTTGTTCCTGCCCTATAAGTTACATGGGGGTTACCAAAGTTGCCAAAACGTGTTTATTTCTGCTGAAAAACACGTTTTGACAATTTCTGAGCACTGGGGTTAAGGGCTGACTCAGTGTGCTCTTCTGAGCCATGTAGTTACACTGCGAATCTAAGAGCTGAGAAAAAGCGTTTATTTCGGGCTGAAAAACACGTTTTGAAAACTGTGCTGTTCCTGCCCTATAAGTTACATGGGGGTTACCAAAGTTGCCAAAACATGTTTATTTCTGCTGAAAAACACGTTTTGACAATTTCTGTACACTGGGGTGAAGGGCTGACTCAATGTGCTCTTCTGAGCCAGGCAGTTACACTGCGAATCTAAGAGCTGAGAAAAAGCGTTTATTTCTGGCTGAAAAACACGTTTTGAAAACTGTGCTGTTCCTGCCCTATAAGTTACATGGGGGTTACCAAAGTTGCCAAAACATGTTTATTTCTGCTGAAAAACACGTTTTGACAATTTCTGTACACTGGGGTGAAGGGCTGACTCAATGTGCTCTTCTGAGCCAGGCAGTTACACTGCGAATCTAAGAGCTGAGAAAAAGCGTTTATTTCGGGCTGAAAAACACGTTTTGAAAACTGTGCTGTTCCTGCCCTATAAGTTACATGGGGGTTTCCAAAGTTGCCAAAACGTGTTTATTTCTGCTGAAAAACACGTTTTGACAATTTCTGAGCACTGGGGTTAAGGGTTGACTCAGTGTGCTCTTCTGAGCCAGGCAGTTACACTGCGAATCTAAGAGCTGAGAAAAAGCGTTTATTTCGGGCTGAAAAACACGTTTTGAAAACTGTGCTGTTCCTGCCCTATAAGTTACATGGGGGTTACCAAAGTTGCCAAAACATGTTTATTTCTGCTGAAAAACACGTTTTGACAATTTCTGTACACTGGGGTTAAGGGCTGACTCAATGTGCTCTTCTGTGCCAGGCAGTTACACAGCGATTCTAAGGGCTGACAAAAAGCGTTTATTTCGGGCTGAAAAACACGTTTTGAAAACTGTGTTGTTCCTGCCCTATAAGTTACATGGGGGTTACCAAAGTTGCCAAAACGTGTTTATTTCTGCTGAAAAACACGTTTTGACAATTTCTGAGCACTGGGGTTAAGGGCTGACTCAGTGTGCTCTTCTGAGCCAAGCAGTTACACTGCGAATCTAAGAGCTGAGAAAAAGCGTTTATTTCGGGCTGAAAAACACGTTTTGAAAACTGTGCTGTTCCTGCCCTATAAGTTACATGGGGGTTACCAAAGTTGCCAAAACATGTTTATTTCTGCTGAAAAACACGTTTTGACAATTTCTGTACACTGGGGTGAAGGGCTGACTCAATGTGCTCTTCTGAGCCAGGCAGTTACACTGCGAATCTAAGAGCTGAGAAAAAGCGTTTATTTCTGGCTGAAAAACACGTTTTGAAAACTGTGCTGTTCCTGCCCTATAAGTTACATGGGGGTTACCAAAGTTGCCAAAACATGTTTATTTCTGCTGAAAAACACGTTTTGACAATTTCTGTACACTAGGGTTAAGGGCTGACTCAATGTGCTCTTCTGAGCCAGGCAGTTACACAGCGATTCTAAGGGCTGACAAAACGCGTTTATTTCGGGCTGAAAAACACGTTTTGAAAACTGTGTTGTTCCTGCCCTATAAGTTACATGGGGGTTACCAAAGTTGCCAAAACGTGTTTATTTCTGCTGAAAAACACGTTTTGACAATTTCTGAGCACTGGGGTTAAGGGCTGACTCAGTGTGCTCTTCTGAGCCAAGCAGTTACACTGCGAATCTAAGAGCTGAGAAAAAGCGTTTATTTCGGGCTGAAAAACACGTTTTGAAAACTGTGCTGTTCCTGCCCTATAAGTTACATGGGGGTTACCAAAGTTGCCAAAACATGTTTATTTCTGCTGAAAAACACGTTTTGACAATTTCTGTACACTGGGGTTAAGGGCTGACTCAATGTGCTCTTCTGAGCCAGGCAGTTACACAGCGATTCTAAGGGCTGACAAAACGCGTTTATTTCGGGCTGAAAAACACGTTTTGAAAACTGTGTTGTTCCTGCCCTATAAGTTACATGGGGGTTACCAAAGTTGCCAAAACATGTTTATTTCTGCTGAAAAACACGTTTTGACAATTTCTGTACACTGGGGTTAAGGGCTGACTCAATGTGCTCTTCTGTGCCAGGCAGTTACACAGCGATTCTAAGGGCTGACAAAACGCGTTTATTTCGGGCTGAAAAACACGTTTTGAAAACTGTGTTGTTCCTGCCCTGTAAGTTACATGGGGGTTACCAAAGTTGCCAAAACGTGTTTATTTCTGCTGAAAAACACGTTTTGACAATTTCTGAGCACTGGGGTTAAGGGCTGACTCAGTGTGCTCTTCTGAGCCAAGCAGTTACACTGCGAATCTAAGAGCTGAGAAAAAGCGTTTATTTCGGGCTGAAAAACACGTTTTGAAAACTGTGCTGTTCCTGCCCTATAAGTTACATGGGGGTTACCAAAGTTGCCAAAACATGTTTATTTCTGCTGAAAAACACGTTTTGACAATTTCTGTACACTGGGGTTAAGGGCTGACTCAATGTGCTCTTCTGAGCCAGGCAGTTACACAGCGATTCTAAGGGCTGACAAAACGCGTTTATTTCGGGCTGAAAAACACGTTTTGAAAACTGTGTTGTTCCTGCCCTATAAGTTACATGGGGTTTACCAAAGTTGCCAAAACGTGTTTATTTCTGCTGAAAAACACGTTTTGACAATTTCTGAGCACTGGGGTTAAGGGCTGACTCAGTGTGCTCTTCTGAGCCAAGCAGTTACACTGCGAATCTAAGAGCTGAGAAAAAGCGTTTATTTCGGGCTGAAAAACACGTTTTGAAAACAGTGTTGTTCCTGCCCTATAAGTTACATGGGGGTTTCCAAAGTTGCCAAAACGTGTTTATTTCTGCTGAAAAACACGTTTTGACAATTTCTGAGCACTGGGGTTAAGGGCTGACTCAGTGTGCTCTTCTGAGCCAGGCAGTTACACTGCGAATCTAAGAGCTGAGAAAAAGCGTATATTTCGGGCTGAAAAACACGTTTTGAAAACTGTGCTGTTCCTGCCCTATAAGTTACATGGGGGTTACCAAAGTTGCCAAAACATGTTTATTTCTGCTGAAAAACACGTTTTGACAATTTCTGTACACTGGGGTTAAGGGCTGACTCAATGTGCTCTTCTGAGCCAGGCAGTTACACAGCGATTCTAAGGGCTGACAAAACGCGTTTATTTCGGGCTGAAAAACACGTTTTGAAAACTGTGTTGTTCCTGCCCTATAAGTTACATGGGGGTTACCAAAGTTGCCAAAACATCTTTATTTCTGCTGAAAAACACGTTTTGACAATTTCTGTACACTGGGGTTAAGGGCTGACTCAATGTGCTCTTCTGTGCCAAGCAGTTACACAGCGATTTTAAGGGCTGACAAAACGCGTTTATTTCGGGCTGAAAAACACGTTTTGAAAACTGTGTTGTTCCTGCCCTATAAGTTACATGGGGGTTACCAAAGTTGCCAAAACGTGTTTATTTCTGCTGAAAAACACGTTTTGACAATTTCTGAGCACTGGGGTTAAGGGCTGACTCAGTGTGCTCTTCTGAGCCAAGCAGTTACACTGCGAATCTAAGAGCTGAGAAAAAGCGTTTATTTCGGGCTGAAAAACACGTTTTGAAAACTGTGCTGTTCCTGCCCTATAAGTTACATGGGGGTTACCAAAGTTGCCAAAACATGTTTATTTCTGCTGAAAAACACGTTTTGACAATTTCTGTACACTGGGGTTAAGGGCTGACTCAATGTGCTCTTCTGAGCCAGGCAGTTACACAGCGATTCTAAGGGCTGACAAAACGCGTTTATTTCGGGCTGAAAAACACGTTTTGAAAACTGTGTTGTTCCTGCCCTATAAGTTACATGGGGGTTACCAAAGTTGCCAAAACGTGTTTATTTCTGCTGAAAAACACGTTTTGACAATTTCTGAGCACTGGGGTTAAGGGCTGACTCAGTGTGCTCTTCTGAGCCAAGCAGTTACACTGCGAATCTAAGAGCTGAGAAAAAGCGTTTATTTCGGGCTGAAAAACACGTTTTGAAAACTGTGCTGTTCCTGCCCTATAAGTTACATGGGGGTTACCAAAGTTGCCAAAACATGTTTATTTCTGCTGAAAAACACGTTTTGACAATTTCTGTACACTGGGGTTAAGGGCTGACTCAATGTGCTCTTCTGAGCCAGGCAGTTACACAGCGATTCTAAGGGCTGACAAAACGCGTTTATTTCGGGCTGAAAAACACGTTTTGAAAACTGTGTTGTTCCTGCCCTATAAGTTACATGGGGGTTACCAAAGTTGCCAAAACATGTTTATTTCTGCTGAAAAACACGTTTTGACAATTTCTGTACACTGGGGTTAAGGGCTGACTCAATGTGCTCTTCTGTGCCAGGCAGTTACACAGCGATTCTAAGGGCTGACAAAACGCGTTTATTTCGGGCTGAAAAACACGTTTTGAAAACTGTGTTGTTCCTGCCCTGTAAGTTACATGGGGGTTACCAAAGTTGCCAAAACGTGTTTATTTCTGCTGAAAAACACGTTTTGACAATTTCTGAGCACTGGGGTTAAGGGCTGACTCAGTGTGCTCTTCTGAGCCAAGCAGTTACACTGCGAATCTAAGAGCTGAGAAAAAGCGTTTATTTCGGGCTGAAAAACACGTTTTGAAAACTGTGCTGTTCCTGCCCTATAAGTTACATGGGGGTTACCAAAGTTGCCAAAACATGTTTATTTCTGCTGAAAAACACGTTTTGACAATTTCTGAGCACTGGGGTTAAGGGCTGACTCAGTGTGCTCTTCTGAGCCAAGCAGTTACACTGCGAATCTAAGAGCTGAGAAAAAGCGTTTATTTCGGGCTGAAAAACACGTTTTGAAAACTGTGCTGTTCCTGCCCTATAAGTTACATGGGGGTTACCAAAGTTGCCAAAACATGTTTATTTCTGCTGAAAAACACGTTTTGACAATTTCTGTACACTGGGGTGAAGGGCTGACTCAATGTGCTCTTCTGAGCCAGGCAGTTACACTGCGAATCTAAGAGCTGAGAAAAAGCGTTTATTTCGGGCTGAAAAACACGTTTTGAAAACTGTGCTGTTCCTGCCCTATAAGTTACATGGGGGTTTCCAAAGTTGCCAAAACGTGTTTATTTCTGCTGAAAAACACGTTTTGACAATTTCTGAGCACTGGGGTTAAGGGCTGACTCAGTGTGCTCTTCTGAGCCAGGCAGTTACACTGCGAATCTAAGAGCTGAGAAAAAGCGTTTATTTCGGGCTGAAAAACACGTTTTGAAAACTGTGCTGTTCCTGCCCTATAAGTTACATGGGGGTTACCAAAGTTGCCAAAACATGTTTATTTCTGCTGAAAAACACGTTTTGACAATTTCTGTACACTGGGGTTAAGGGCTGACTCAATGTGCTCTTCTGTGCCAGGCAGTTACACAGCGATTCTAAGGGCTGACAAAACGCGTTTATTTCGGGCTGAACAACACGTTTTGAAAACTGTGTTGTTCCTGCCCTATAAGTTACATGGGGGTTACCAAAGTTGCCAAAACGTGTTTATTTCTGCTGAAAAACACGTTTTGACAATTTCTGAGCACTGGGGTTAAGGGCTGACTCAGTGTGCTCTTCTGAGCCAAGTAGTTACACTGCGAATCTAAGAGCTGAGAAAAAGCGTTTATTTCGGGCTGAAAAACACGTTTTGAAAACTGTGCTGTTCCTGCCCTATAAGTTACATGGGGGTTACCAAAGTTGCCAAAACATGTTTATTTCTGCTGAAAAACACGTTTTGACAATTTCTGTACACTGGGGTGAAGGGCTGACTCAATGTGCTCTTCTGAGCCAGGCAGTTACACTGCGAATCTAAGAGCTGAGAAAAAGCGTTTATTTCTGGCTGAAAAACACGTTTTGAAAACTGTGCTGTTCCTGCCCTATAAGTTACATGGGGGTTACCAAAGTTGCCAAAACATGTTTATTTCTGCTGAAAAACACGTTTTGACAATTTCTGTACACTGGGGTGAAGGGCTGACTCAATGTGCTCTTCTGAGCCAGGCAGTTACACTGCGAATCTAAGAGCTGAGAAAAAGCGTTTATTTCGGGCTGAAAAACACGTTTTGAAATTGTGCTGTTCCTGCCCTATAAGTTACATGGGGGTTTCCAAAGTTGCCAAAACGTGTTTATTTCTGCTGAAAAACACGTTTTGACAATTTCTGAGCACTGGGGTTAAGGGTTGACTCAGTGTGCTCTTCTGAGCCAGGCAGTTACACTGCGAATCTAAGAGCTGAGAAAAAGCGTTTATTTCGGGCTGAAAAACACGTTTTGAAAACTGTGCTGTTCCTGCCCTATAAGTTACATGGGGGTTACCAAAGTTGCCAAAACATGTTTATTTCTGCTGAAAAACACGTTTTGACAATTTCTGTACACTGGGGTTAAGGGCTGACTCAATGTGCTCTTCTGTGCCAGGCAGTTACACAGCGATTCTAAGGGCTGACAAAAAGCGTTTATTTCGGGCTGAAAAACACGTTTTGAAAACTGTGTTGTTCCTGCCCTATAAGTTACATGGGGGTTACCAAAGTTGCCAAAACGTGTTTATTTCTGCTGAAAAACACGTTTTGACAATTTCTGAGCACTGGGGTTAAGGGCTGACTCAGTGTGCTCTTTGAGCCAAGCAGTTACACTGCGAATCTAAGAGCTGAGAAAAAGCGTTTATTTCGGGCTGAAAAACACGTTTTGAAAACTGTGCTGTTCCTGCCCTATAAGTTACATGGGGGTTACCAAAGTTGCCAAAACATGTTTATTTCTGCTGAAAAACACGTTTTGACAATTTCTGTACACTGGGGTGAAGGGCTGACTCAATGTGCTCTTCTGAGCCAGGCAGTTACACTGCGAATCTAAGAGCTGAGAAAAAGCGTTTATTTCTGGCTGAAAAACACGTTTTGAAAACTGTGCTGTTCCTGCCCTATAAGTTACATGGGGGTTACCAAAGTTGCCAAAACATGTTTATTTCTGCTGAAAAACACGTTTTGACAATTTCTGTACACTAGGGTTAAGGGCTGACTCAATGTGCTCTTCTGAGCCAGGCAGTTACACAGCGATTCTAAGGGCTGACAAAACGCGTTTATTTCGGGCTGAAAAACACGTTTTGAAAACTGTGTTGTTCCTGCCCTATAAGTTACATGGGGGTTACCAAAGTTGCCAAAACGTGTTTATTTCTGCTGAAAAACACGTTTTGACAATTTCTGAGCACTGGGGTTAAGGGCTGACTCAGTGTGCTCTTCTGAGCCAAGCAGTTACACTGCGAATCTAAGAGCTGAGAAAAAGCGTTTATTTCGGGCTGAAAAACACGTTTTGAAAACTGTGCTGTTCCTGCCCTATAAGTTACATGGGGGTTACCAAAGTTGCCAAAACATGTTTATTTCTGCTGAAAAACACGTTTTGACAATTTCTGTACACTGGGGTTAAGGGCTGACTCAATGTGCTCTTCTGAGCCAGGCAGTTACACAGCGATTCTAAGGGCTGACAAAACGCGTTTATTTCGGGCTGAAAAACACGTTTTGAAAACTGTGTTGTTCCTGCCCTATAAGTTACATGGGGGTTACCAAAGTTGCCAAAACATGTTTATTTCTGCTGAAAAACACGTTTTGACAATTTCTGTACACTGGGGTTAAGGGCTGACTCAATGTGCTCTTCTGTGCCAGGCAGTTACACAGCGATTCTAAGGGCTGACAAAACGCGTTTATTTCGGGCTGAAAAACACGTTTTGAAAACTGTGTTGTTCCTGCCCTGTAAGTTACATGGGGGTTACCAAAGTTGCCAAAACGTGTTTATTTCTGCTGAAAAACACGTTTTGACAATTTCTGAGCACTGGGGTTAAGGGCTGACTCAGTGTGCTCTTCTGAGCCAAGCAGTTACACTGCGAATCTAAGAGCTGAGAAAAAGCGTTTATTTCGGGCTGAAAAACACGTTTTGAAAACTGTGCTGTTCCTGCCCTATAAGTTACATGGGGGTTACCAAAGTTGCCAAAACATGTTTATTTCTGCTGAAAAACACGTTTTGACAATTTCTGAGCACTGGGGTTAAGGGCTGACTCAGTGTGCTCTTCTGAGCCAAGCAGTTACACTGCGAATCTAAGAGCTGAGAAAAAGCGTTTATTTCGGGCTGAAAAACACGTTTTGAAAACTGTGCTGTTCCTGCCCTATAAGTTACATGGGGGTTACCAAAGTTGCCAAAACATGTTTATTTCTGCTGAAAAACACGTTTTGACAATTTCTGTACACTGGGGTGAAGGGCTGACTCAATGTGCTCTTCTGAGCCAGGCAGTTACACTGCGAATCTAAGAGCTGAGAAAAAGCGTTTATTTCGGGCTGAAAAACACGTTTTGAAAACTGTGCTGTTCCTGCCCTATAAGTTACATGGGGGTTTCCAAAGTTGCCAAAACGTGTTTATTTCTGCTGAAAAACACGTTTTGACAATTTCTGAGCACTGGGGTTAAGGGCTGACTCAGTGTGCTCTTCTGAGCCAGGCAGTTACACTGCGAATCTAAGAGCTGAGAAAAAGCGTTTATTTCGGGCTGAAAAACACGTTTTGAAAACTGTGCTGTTCCTGCCCTATAAGTTACATGGGGGTTACCAAAGTTGCCAAAACATGTTTATTTCTGCTGAAAAACACGTTTTGACAATTTCTGTACACTGGGGTTAAGGGCTGACTCAATGTGCTCTTCTGTGCCAGGCAGTTACACAGCGATTCTAAGGGCTGACAAAACGCGTTTATTTCGGGCTGAACAACACGTTTTGAAAACTGTGTTGTTCCTGCCCTATAAGTTACATGGGGGTTACCAAAGTTGCCAAAACGTGTTTATTTCTGCTGAAAAACACGTTTTGACAATTTCTGAGCACTGGGGTTAAGGGCTGACTCAGTGTGCTCTTCTGAGCCAAGCAGTTACACTGCGAATCTAAGAGCTGAGAAAAAGCGTTTATTTCGGGCTGAAAAACACGTTTTGAAAACTGTGCTGTTCCTGCCCTATAAGTTACATGGGGGTTACCAAAGTTGCCAAAACATGTTTATTTCTGCTGAAAAACACGTTTTGACAATTTCTGTACACTGGGGTGAAGGGCTGACTCAATGTGCTCTTCTGAGCCAGGCAGTTACACTGCGAATCTAAGAGCTGAGAAAAAGCGTTTATTTCTGGCTGAAAAACACGTTTTGAAAACTGTGCTGTTCCTGCCCTATAAGTTACATGGGGGTTACCAAAGTTGCCAAAACATGTTTATTTCTGCTGAAAAACACGTTTTGACAATTTCTGTACACTGGGGTTAAGGGCTGACTCAATGTGCTCTTCTGAGCCAGGCAGTTACACAGCGATTCTAAGGGCTGACAAAACGCGTTTATTTCGGGCTGAAAAACACGTTTTGAAAACTGTGTTGTTCCTGCCCTATAAGTTACATGGGGGTTACCAAAGTTGCCAAAACGTGTTTATTTCTGCTGAAAAACACGTTTTGACAATTTCTGAGCACTGGGGTTAAGGGCTGACTCAGTGTGCTCTTCTGAGCCAAGCAGTTACACTGCGAATCTAAGAGCTGAGAAAAAGCGTTTATTTCGGGCTGAAAAACACGTTTTGAAAACAGTGTTGTTCCTGCCCTATAAGTTACATGGGGGTTACCAAAGTTGCCAAAACGTGTTTATTTCTGCTGAAAAACACGTTTTGACAATTTCTGAGCACTGGGGTTAAGGGCTGACTCAGTGTGCTCTTCTGAGCCAGGCAGTTACACTGCGAATCTAAGAGCTGAGAAAAAGCGTTTATTTCGGGCTGAAAAACACGTTTTGAAAACTGTGCTGTTCCTGCCCTATAAGTTACATGGGGGTTTCCAAAGTTGCCAAAACGTGTTTATTTCTGCTGAAAAACACGTTTTGACAATTTCTGAGCACTGGGGTTAAGGGTTGACTCAGTGTGCTCTTCTGAGCCAGGCAGTTACACTGCGAATCTAAGAGCTGAGAAAAAGCGTTTATTTCGGGCTGAAAAACACGTTTTGAAAACTGTGCTGTTCCTGCCCTATAAGTTACATGGGGGTTACCAAAGTTGCCAAAACATGTTTATTTCTGCTGAAAAACACGTTTTGACAATTTCTGTACACTGGGGTTAAGGGCTGACTCAATGTGCTCTTCTGTGCCAGGCAGTTACACAGCGATTCTAAGGGCTGACAAAAAGCGTTTATTTCGGGCTGAAAAACACGTTTTGAAAACTGTGTTGTTCCTGCCCTATAAGTTACATGGGGGTTACCAAAGTTGCCAAAACGTGTTTATTTCTGCTGAAAAACACGTTTTGACAATTTCTGAGCACTGGGGTTAAGGGCTGACTCAGTGTGCTCTTCTGAGCCAAGCAGTTACACTGCGAATCTAAGAGCTGAGAAAAAGCGTTTATTTCGGGCTGAAAAACACGTTTTGAAAACTGTGCTGTTCCTGCCCTATAAGTTACATGGGGGTTACCAAAGTTGCCAAAACATGTTTATTTCTGCTGAAAAACACGTTTTGACAATTTCTGTACACTGGGGTGAAGGGCTGACTCAATGTGCTCTTCTGAGCCAGGCAGTTACACTGCGAATCTAAGAGCTGAGAAAAAGCGTTTATTTCTGGCTGAAAAACACGTTTTGAAAACTGTGCTGTTCCTGCCCTATAAGTTACATGGGGGTTACCAAAGTTGCCAAAACATGTTTATTTCTGCTGAAAAACACGTTTTGACAATTTCTGTACACTAGGGTTAAGGGCTGACTCAATGTGCTCTTCTGAGCCAGGCAGTTACACAGCGATTCTAAGGGCTGACAAAACGCGTTTATTTCGGGCTGAAAAACACGTTTTGAAAACTGTGTTGTTCCTGCCCTATAAGTTACATGGGGGTTACCAAAGTTGCCAAAACGTGTTTATTTCTGCTGAAAAACACGTTTTGACAATTTCTGAGCACTGGGGTTAAGGGCTGACTCAGTGTGCTCTTCTGAGCCAAGCAGTTACACTGCGAATCTAAGAGCTGAGAAAAAGCGTTTATTTCGGGCTGAAAAACACGTTTTGAAAACTGTGCTGTTCCTGCCCTATAAGTTACATGGGGGTTACCAAAGTTGCCAAAACATGTTTATTTCTGCTGAAAAACACGTTTTGACAATTTCTGTACACTGGGGTTAAGGGCTGACTCAATGTGCTCTTCTGAGCCAGGCAGTTACACAGCGATTCTAAGGGCTGACAAAACGCGTTTATTTCGGGCTGAAAAACACGTTTTGAAAACTGTGTTGTTCCTGCCCTATAAGTTACATGGGGGTTACCAAAGTTGCCAAAACATGTTTATTTCTGCTGAAAAACACGTTTTGACAATTTCTGTACACTGGGGTTAAGGGCTGACTCAATGTGCTCTTCTGTGCCAGGCAGTTACACAGCGATTCTAAGGGCTGACAAAACGCGTTTATTTCGGGCTGAAAAACACGTTTTGAAAACTGTGTTGTTCCTGCCCTGTAAGTTACATGGGGGTTACCAAAGTTGCCAAAACGTGTTTATTTCTGCTGAAAAACACGTTTTGACAATTTCTGAGCACTGGGGTTAAGGGCTGACTCAGTGTGCTCTTCTGAGCCAAGCAGTTACACTGCGAATCTAAGAGCTGAGAAAAAGCGTTTATTTCGGGCTGAAAAACACGTTTTGAAAACTGTGCTGTTCCTGCCCTATAAGTTACATGGGGGTTACCAAAGTTGCCAAAACATGTTTATTTCTGCTGAAAAACACGTTTTGACAATTTCTGAGCACTGGGGTTAAGGGCTGACTCAGTGTGCTCTTCTGAGCCAAGCAGTTACACTGCGAATCTAAGAGCTGAGAAAAAGCGTTTATTTCGGGCTGAAAAACACGTTTTGAAAACTGTGCTGTTCCTGCCCTATAAGTTACATGGGGGTTACCAAAGTTGCCAAAACATGTTTATTTCTGCTGAAAAACACGTTTTGACAATTTCTGTACACTGGGGTGAAGGGCTGACTCAATGTGCTCTTCTGAGCCAGGCAGTTACACTGCGAATCTAAGAGCTGAGAAAAAGCGTTTATTTCGGGCTGAAAAACACGTTTTGAAAACTGTGCTGTTCCTGCCCTATAAGTTACATGGGGGTTTCCAAAGTTGCCAAAACGTGTTTATTTCTGCTGAAAAACACGTTTTGACAATTTCTGAGCACTGGGGTTAAGGGCTGACTCAGTGTGCTCTTCTGAGCCAGGCAGTTACACTGCGAATCTAAGAGCTGAGAAAAAGCGTTTATTTCGGGCTGAAAAACACGTTTTGAAAACTGTGCTGTTCCTGCCCTATAAGTTACATGGGGGTTACCAAAGTTGCCAAAACATGTTTATTTCTGCTGAAAAACACGTTTTGACAATTTCTGTACACTGGGGTTAAGGGCTGACTCAATGTGCTCTTCTGTGCCAGGCAGTTACACAGCGATTCTAAGGGCTGACAAAACGCGTTTATTTCGGGCTGAACAACACGTTTTGAAAACTGTGTTGTTCCTGCCCTATAAGTTACATGGGGGTTACCAAAGTTGCCAAAACGTGTTTATTTCTGCTGAAAAACACGTTTTGACAATTTCTGAGCACTGGGGTTAAGGGCTGACTCAGTGTGCTCTTCTGAGCCAAGCAGTTACACTGCGAATCTAAGAGCTGAGAAAAAGCGTTTATTTCGGGCTGAAAAACACGTTTTGAAAACTGTGCTGTTCCTGCCCTATAAGTTACATGGGGGTTACCAAAGTTGCCAAAACATGTTTATTTCTGCTGAAAAACACGTTTTGACAATTTCTGTACACTGGGGTGAAGGGCTGACTCAATGTGCTCTTCTGAGCCAGGCAGTTACACTGCGAATCTAAGAGCTGAGAAAAAGCGTTTATTTCTGGCTGAAAAACACGTTTTGAAAACTGTGCTGTTCCTGCCCTATAAGTTACATGGGGGTTACCAAAGTTGCCAAAACATGTTTATTTCTGCTGAAAAACACGTTTTGACAATTTCTGTACACTGGGGTTAAGGGCTGACTCAATGTGCTCTTCTGAGCCAGGCAGTTACACAGCGATTCTAAGGGCTGACAAAACGCGTTTATTTCGGGCTGAAAAACACGTTTTGAAAACTGTGTTGTTCCTGCCCTATAAGTTACATGGGGGTTACCAAAGTTGCCAAAACGTGTTTATTTCTGCTGAAAAACACGTTTTGACAATTTCTGAGCACTGGGGTTAAGGGCTGACTCAGTGTGCTCTTCTGAGCCAAGCAGTTACACTGCGAATCTAAGAGCTGAGAAAAAGCGTTTATTTCGGGCTGAAAAACACGTTTTGAAAACAGTGTTGTTCCTGCCCTATAAGTTACATGGGGGTTACCAAAGTTGCCAAAACGTGTTTATTTCTGCTGAAAAACACGTTTTGACAATTTCTGAGCACTGGGGTTAAGGGCTGACTCAGTGTGCTCTTCTGAGCCAGGCAGTTACACTGCGAATCTAAGAGCTGAGAAAAAGCGTTTATTTCGGGCTGAAAAACACGTTTTGAAAACTGTGCTGTTCCTGCCCTATAAGTTACATGGGGGTTTCCAAAGTTGCCAAAACGTGTTTATTTCTGCTGAAAAACACGTTTTGACAATTTCTGAGCACTGGGGTTAAGGGTTGACTCAGTGTGCTCTTCTGAGCCAGGCAGTTACACTGCGAATCTAAGAGCTGAGAAAAAGCGTTTATTTCGGGCTGAAAAACACGTTTTGAAAACTGTGCTGTTCCTGCCCTATAAGTTACATGGGGGTTACCAAAGTTGCCAAAACATGTTTATTTCTGCTGAAAAACACGTTTTGACAATTTCTGTACACTGGGGTTAAGGGCTGACTCAATGTGCTCTTCTGTGCCAGGCAGTTACACAGCGATTCTAAGGGCTGACAAAAAGCGTTTATTTCGGGCTGAAAAACACGTTTTGAAAACTGTGTTGTTCCTGCCCTATAAGTTACATGGGGGTTACCAAAGTTGCCAAAACGTGTTTATTTCTGCTGAAAAACACGTTTTGACAATTTCTGAGCACTGGGGTTAAGGGCTGACTCAGTGTGCTCTTCTGAGCCAAGCAGTTACACTGCGAATCTAAGAGCTGAGAAAAAGCGTTTATTTCGGGCTGAAAAACACGTTTTGAAAACTGTGCTGTTCCTGCCCTATAAGTTACATGGGGGTTACCAAAGTTGCCAAAACATGTTTATTTCTGCTGAAAAACACGTTTTGACAATTTCTGTACACTGGGGTGAAGGGCTGACTCAATGTGCTCTTCTGAGCCAGGCAGTTACACTGCGAATCTAAGAGCTGAGAAAAAGCGTTTATTTCTGGCTGAAAAACACGTTTTGAAAACTGTGCTGTTCCTGCCCTATAAGTTACATGGGGGTTACCAAAGTTGCCAAAACATGTTTATTTCTGCTGAAAAACACATTTTGACAATTTCTGTACACTAGGGTTAAGGGCTGACTCAATGTGCTCTTCTGAGCCAGGCAGTTACACAGCGATTCTAAGGGCTGACAAAACGCGTTTATTTCGGGCTGAAAAACACGTTTTGAAAACTGTGTTGTTCCTGCCCTATAAGTTACATGGGGGTTACCAAAGTTGCCAAAACGTGTTTATTTCTGCTGAAAAACACGTTTTGACAATTTCTGAGCACTGGGGTTAAGGGCTGACTCAGTGTGCTCTTCTGAGCCAAGCAGTTACACTGCGAATCTAAGAGCTGAGAAAAAGCGTTTATTTCGGGCTGAAAAACACGTTTTGAAAACTGTGCTGTTCCTGCCCTATAAGTTACATGGGGGTTACCAAAGTTGCCAAAACATGTTTATTTCTGCTGAAAAACACGTTTTGACAATTTCTGTACACTGGGGTTAAGGGCTGACTCAATGTGCTCTTCTGAGCCAGGCAGTTACACAGCGATTCTAAGGGCTGACAAAACGCGTTTATTTCGTGCTGAAAAACACGTTTTGAAAACTGTGTTGTTCCTGCCCTATAAGTTACATGGGGGTTACCAAAGTTGCCAAAACGTGTTTATTTCTGCTGAAAAACACGTTTTGACAATTTCTGAGCACTGGGGTTAAGGGCTGACTCAGTGTGCTCTTCTGAGCCAATCAGTTACACTGCGAATCTAAGAGCTGAGAAAAAGCGTTTATTTCGGGCTGAAAAACACGTTTTGAAAACAGTGTTGTTCCTGCCCTATAAGTTACATGGGGGTTACCAAAGTTGCCAAAACGTGTTTATTTCTGCTGAAAAACACGTTTTGACAATTTCTGAGCACTGGGGTTAAGGGCTGACTCAGTGTGCTCTTCTGAGCCAGGCAGTTACACTGCGAATCTAAGAGCTGAGAAAAAGCGTTTATTTCGGGCTGAAAAACACGTTTTGAAAACTGTGCTGTTCCTGCCCTATAAGTTACATGGGGGTTACCAAAGTTGCCAAAACATGTTTATTTCTGCTGAAAAACACGTTTTGACAATTTCTGTACACTGGGGTGAAGGGCTGACTCAATGTGCTCTTCTGAGCCAGGCAGTTACACTGCGAATCTAAGAGCTGACAAAACGCGTTTATTTCGGGCTGAAAAACACGTTTTGAAAACTGTGTTGTTCCTGCCCTATAAGTTACATGGGGGTTACCAAAGTTGCCAAAACGTGTTTATTTCTGCTGAAAAACACGTTTTGACAATTTCTGAGCACTGGGGTTAAGGGCTGACTCAGTGTGCTCTTCTGAGCCAAGCAGTTACACTGCGAATCTAAGAGCTGAGAAAAAGCGTTTATTTCGGGCTGAAAAACACGTTTTGAAAACTGTGCTGTTCCTGCCCTATAAGTTACATGGGGGTTACCAAAGTTGCCAAAACATGTTTATTTCTGCTGAAAAACACGTTTTGACAATTTCTGTACACTGG
This sequence comes from Atractosteus spatula, assembly GCF_055471065.1. NCBI lineage: Eukaryota > Metazoa > Chordata > Actinopteri > Semionotiformes > Lepisosteidae > Atractosteus > Atractosteus spatula. The sequence goes on from NC_142718.1 coordinate 15,032,607, forward strand.
GGTGAAGGGCTGACTCAATGTGCTCTTCTGAGCCAGGCAGTTACACTGCGAATCTAAGAGCTGAGAAAAAGCGTTTATTTCGGGCTGAAAAACACGTTTTGAAAACTGTGCTGTTCCTGCCCTATAAGTTACATGGGGGTTACCAAAGTTGCCAAAACATGTTTATTTCTGCTGAAAAACACGTTTTGACAATTTCTGTACACTGGGGTTAAGGGCTGACTCAATGTGCTCTTCTGAGCCAGGCAGTTACACAGCGATTCTAAGGGCTGACAAAACGCGTTTATTTCGGGCTGAAAAACACGTTTTGAAAACTGTGTTGTTCCTGCCCTATAAGTTACATGGGGGTTCCCAAAGTTGCCAAAACGTGTTTATTTCTGCTGAAAAACACGTTTTGACAATTTCTGAGCACTGGGGTTAAGGGCTGACTCAGTGTGCTCTTCTGAGCCAAGCAGTTACACTGCGAATCTAAGAGCTGAGAAAAAGCGTTTATTTCGGGCTGAAAAACACGTTTTGAAAACTGTGCTGTTCCTGCCCTATAAGTTACATGGGGGTTACCAAAGTTGCCAAAACATGTTTATTTCTGCTGAAAAACACGTTTTGACAATTTCTGTACACTGGGGTTAAGGGCTGACTCAATGTGCTCTTCTGTGCCAGGCAGTTACACAGCGATTCTAAGGGCTGACAAAACGCGTTTATTTCGGGCTGAAAAACACGTTTTGAAAACTGTGTTGTTCCTGCCCTATAAGTTACATGGGGGTTACCAAAGTTGCCAAAACGTGTTTATTTCTGCTGAAAAACACGTTTTGACAATTTCTGAGCACTGGGGTTAAGGGCTGACTCAGTGTGCTCTTCTGAGCCAAGCAGTTACACTGCGAATCTAAGAGCTGAGAAAAAGCGTTTATTTCGGGCTGAAAAACACGTTTTGAAAACTGTGCTGTTCCTGCCCTATAAGTTACATGGGGGTTACCAAAGTTGCCAAAACATGTTTATTTCTGCTGAAAAACACGTTTTGACAATTTCTGTACACTGGGGTGAAGGGCTGACTCAATGTGCTCTTCTGAGCCAGGCAGTTACACTGCGAATCTAAGAGCTGAGAAAAAGCGTTTATTTCGGGCTGAAAAACACGTTTTGAAAACTGTGCTGTTCCTGCCCTATAAGTTACATGGGGGTTACCAAAGTTGCCAAAACATGTTTATTTCTGCTGAAAAACACGTTTTGACAATTTCTGTACACTGGGGTTAAGGGCTGACTCAATGTGCTCTTCTGAGCCAGGCAGTTACACAGCGATTCTAAGGGCTGACAAAACGCGTTTATTTCGGGCTGAAAAACACGTTTTGAAAACTGTGTTGTTCCTGCCCTATAAGTTACATGGGGGTTACCAAAGTTGCCAAAACATGTTTATTTCTGCTGAAAAACACGTTTTGACAATTTCTGTACACTGGGGTTAAGGGCTGACTCAATGTGCTCTTCTGTGCCAGGCAGTTACACAGCGATTCTAAGGGCTGACAAAACGCGTTTATTTCGGGCTGAAAAACACGTTTTGAAAACTGTGTTGTTCCTGCCCTATAAGTTACATGGGGGTTACCAAAGTTGCCAAAACGTGTTTATTTCTGCTGAAAAACACGTTTTGACAATTTCTGAGCACTGGGGTTAAGGGCTGACTCAGTGTGCTCTTCTGAGCCAAGCAGTTACACTGCGAATCTAAGAGCTGAGAAAAAGCTTTTATTTCGGGCTGAAAAACACGTTTTGAAAACTGTGCTGTTCCTGCCCTATAAGTTACATGGGGGTTACCAAAGTTGCCAAAACATGTTTATTTCTGCTGAAAAACACGTTTTGACAATTTCTGTACACTGGGGTGAAGGGCTGACTCAATGTGCTCTTCTGAGCCAGGCAGTTACACTGCGAATCTAAGAGCTGAGAAAAAGCGTTTATTTCGGGCTGAAAAACACGTTTTGAAAACTGTGCTGTTCCTGCCCTATAAGTTACATGGGGGTTACCAAAGTTGCCAAAACATGTTTATTTCTGCTGAAAAACACGTTTTGACAATTTCTGTACACTGGGGTTAAGGGCTGACTCAATGTGCTCTTCTGAGCCAGGCAGTTACACAGCGATTCTAAGGGCTGACAAAACGCGTTTATTTCGGGCTGAAAAACACGTTTTGAAAACTGTGTTGTTCCTGCCCTATAAGTTACATGGGGGTTCCCAAAGTTGCCAAAACGTGTTTATTTCTGCTGAAAAACACGTTTTGACAATTTCTGAGCACTGGGGTTAAGGGCTGACTCAGTGTGCTCTTCTGAGCCAAGCAGTTACACTGCGAATCTAAGAGCTGAGAAAAAGCGTTTATTTCGGGCTGAAAAACACGTTTTGAAAACTGTGCTGTTCCTGCCCTATAAGTTACATGGGGGTTACCAAAGTTGCCAAAACATGTTTATTTCTGCTGAAAAACACGTTTTGACAATTTCTGTACACTGGGGTTAAGGGCTGACTCAATGTGCTCTTCTGTGCCAGGCAGTTACACAGCGATTCTAAGGGCTGACAAAACGCGTTTATTTCGGGCTGAAAAACACGTTTTGAAAACTGTGTTGTTCCTGCCCTATAAGTTACATGGGGGTTACCAAAGTTGCCAAAACGTGTTTATTTCTGCTGAAAAACACGTTTTGACAATTTCTGAGCACTGGGGTTAAGGGCTGACTCAGTGTGCTCTTCTGAGCCAAGCAGTTACACTGCGAATCTAAGAGCTGAGAAAAAGCGTTTATTTCGGGCTGAAAAACACGTTTTGAAAACTGTGCTGTTCCTGCCCTATAAGTTACATGGGGGTTACCAAAGTTGCCAAAACATGTTTATTTCTGCTGAAAAACACGTTTTGACAATTTCTGTACACTGGGGTGAAGGGCTGACTCAATGTGCTCTTCTGAGCCAGGCAGTTACACTGCGAATCTAAGAGCTGAGAAAAAGCGTTTATTTCGGGCTGAAAAACACGTTTTGAAAACTGTGCTGTTCCTGCCCTATAAGTTACATGGGGGTTACCAAAGTTGCCAAAACATGTTTATTTCTGCTGAAAAACACGTTTTGACAATTTCTGTACACTGGGGTGAAGGGCTGACTCAATGTGCTCTTCTGAGCCAGGCAGTTACACTGCGAATCTAAGAGCTGAGAAAAAGCGTTTATTTCGGGCTGAAAAACACGTTTTGAAAACTGTGCTGTTCCTGCCCTATAAGTTACATGGGGGTTACCAAAGTTGCCAAAACATGTTTATTTCTGCTGAAAAACACGTTTTGACAATTTCTGTACACTGGGGTTAAGGGCTGACTCAATGTGCTCTTCTGAGCCAGGCAGTTACACAGCGATTCTAAGGGCTGACAAAACGCGTTTATTTCGGGCTGAAAAACACGTTTTGAAAACTGTGTTGTTCCTGCCCTATAAGTTACATGGGGGTTACCAAAGTTGCCAAAACATGTTTATTTCTGCTGAAAAACACGTTTTGACAATTTCTGTACACTGGGGTTAAGGGCTGACTCAATGTGCTCTTCTGTGCCAGGCAGTTACACAGCGATTCTAAGGGCTGACAAAACGCGTTTATTTCGGGCTGAAAAACACGTTTTGAAAACTGTGTTGTTCCTGCCCTATAAGTTACATGGGGGTTACCAAAGTTGCCAAAACGTGTTTATTTCTGCTGAAAAACACGTTTTGACAATTTCTGAGCACTGGGGTTAAGGGCTGACTCAGTGTGCTCTTCTGAGCCAAGCAGTTACACTGCGAATCTAAGAGCTGAGAAAAAGCTTTTATTTCGGGCTGAAAAACACGTTTTGAAAACTGTGCTGTTCCTGCCCTATAAGTTACATGGGGGTTACCAAAGTTGCCAAAACATGTTTATTTCTGCTGAAAAACACGTTTTGACAATTTCTGTACACTGGGGTGAAGGGCTGACTCAATGTGCTCTTCTGAGCCAGGCAGTTACACTGCGAATCTAAGAGCTGAGAAAAAGCGTTTATTTCGGGCTGAAAAACACGTTTTGAAAACTGTGCTGTTCCTGCCCTATAAGTTACATGGGGGTTACCAAAGTTGCCAAAACATGTTTATTTCTGCTGAAAAACACGTTTTGACAATTTCTGTACACTGGGGTTAAGGGCTGACTCAATGTGCTCTTCTGAGCCAGGCAGTTACACAGCGATTCTAAGGGCTGACAAAACGCGTTTATTTCGGGCTGAAAAACACGTTTTGAAAACTGTGTTGTTCCTGCCCTATAAGTTACATGGGGGTTCCCAAAGTTGCCAAAACGTGTTTATTTCTGCTGAAAAACACGTTTTGACAATTTCTGAGCACTGGGGTTAAGGGCTGACTCAGTGTGCTCTTCTGAGCCAAGCAGTTACACTGCGAATCTAAGAGCTGAGAAAAAGCGTTTATTTCGGGCTGAAAAACACGTTTTGAAAACTGTGCTGTTCCTGCCCTATAAGTTACATGGGGGTTACCAAAGTTGCCAAAACATGTTTATTTCTGCTGAAAAACACGTTTTGACAATTTCTGTACACTGGGGTTAAGGGCTGACTCAATGTGCTCTTCTGAGCCAGGCAGTTACACAGCGATTCTAAGGGCTGACAAAACGCGTTTATTTCGGGCTGAAAAACACGTTTTGAAAACTGTGTTGTTCCTGCCCTATAAGTTACATGGGGGTTCCCAAAGTTGCCAAAACGTGTTTATTTCTGCTGAAAAACACGTTTTGACAATTTCTGAGCACTGGGGTTAAGGGCTGACTCAGTGTGCTCTTCTGAGCCAAGCAGTTACACTGCGAATCTAAGAGCTGAGAAAAAGCGTTTATTTCGGGCTGAAAAACACGTTTTGAAAACTGTGCTGTTCCTGCCCTATAAGTTACATGGGGGTTACCAAAGTTGCCAAAACATGTTTATTTCTGCTGAAAAACACGTTTTGACAATTTCTGTACACTGGGGTTAAGGGCTGACTCAATGTGCTCTTCTGTGCCAGGCAGTTACACAGCGATTCTAAGGGCTGACAAAACGCGTTTATTTCGGGCTGAAAAACACGTTTTGAAAACTGTGTTGTTCCTGCCCTATAAGTTACATGGGGGTTACCAAAGTTGCCAAAACGTGTTTATTTCTGCTGAAAAACACGTTTTGACAATTTCTGAGCACTGGGGTTAAGGGCTGACTCAGTGTGCTCTTCTGAGCCAAGCAGTTACACTGCGAATCTAAGAGCTGAGAAAAAGCGTTTATTTCGGGCTGAAAAACACGTTTTGAAAACTGTGCTGTTCCTGCCCTATAAGTTACATGGGGGTTACCAAAGTTGCCAAAACATGTTTATTTCTGCTGAAAAACACGTTTTGACAATTTCTGTACACTGGGGTGAAGGGCTGACTCAATGTGCTCTTCTGAGCCAGGCAGTTACACTGCGAATCTAAGAGCTGAGAAAAAGCGTTTATTTCGGGCTGAAAAACACGTTTTGAAAACTGTGCTGTTCCTGCCCTATAAGTTACATGGGGGTTACCAAAGTTGCCAAAACATGTTTATTTCTGCTGAAAAACACGTTTTGACAATTTCTGTACACTGGGGTTAAGGGCTGACTCAATGTGCTCTTCTGAGCCAGGCAGTTACACAGCGATTCTAAGGGCTGACAAAACGCGTTTATTTCGGGCTGAAAAACACGTTTTGAAAACTGTGTTGTTCCTGCCCTATAAGTTACATGGGGGTTACCAAAGTTGCCAAAACGTGTTTATTTCTGCTGAAAAACATGTTTTGACAATTTCTGAGCACTGGGGTTAAGGGCTGACTCAGTGTGCTCTTCTGAGCCAAGCAGTTACACTGCGAATCTAAGAGCTGAGAAAAAGCGTTTATTTCGGGCTGAAAAACACGTTTTGAAAACTGTGCTGTTCCTGCCCTATAAGTTACATGGGGGTTACCAAAGTTGCCAAAACATGTTTATTTCTGCTGAAAAACACGTTTTGACAATTTCTGTACACTGGGGTTAAGGGCTGACTCAATGTGCTCTTCTGAGCCAGGCAGTTACACAGCGATTCTAAGGGCTGACAATACGCGTTTATTTCGGGCTGAAAAACACGTTTTGAAAACTGTGTTGTTCCTGCCCTATAAGTTACATGGGGGTTCCCAAAGTTGCCAAAACGTGTTTATTTCTGCTGAAAAACACGTTTTGACAATTTCTGAGCACTGGGGTTAAGGGCTGACTCAGTGTGCTCTTCTGAGCCAGGCAGTTACACAGCGATTCTAAGGGCTGACAAAACGCGTTTATTTCGGGCTGAAGAACACGTTTTGACAATTTCTGTACACTGGGGTTAAGGGCTGACTCAATGTGCTCTTCTGAGCCAGGCAGTTACACTGCGAATCTAAGAGCTGAGAAAAAGCGTTTATTTCGGGCTGAAAAACACGTTTTGAAAACAGTGTTGTTCCTGCCCTATAAGTTACATGGGGGTTTCCAAAGTTGCCAAAACGTGTTTATTTCTGCTGAAAAACACGTTTTGACAATTTCTGAGCACTGGGGTTAAGGGCTGACTCAGTGTGCTCTTCTGAGCCAGGCAGTTACAGTGCGAATCTAAGAGCTGAGAAAAAGCGTATATTTCGGGCTGAAAAACACGTTTTGAAAACTGTGCTGTTCCTGCCCTATAAGTTACATGGGGGTTACCAAAGTTGCCAAAACATGTTTATTTCTGCTGAAAAACACGTTTTGACAATTTCTGTACACTGGGGTTAAGGGCTGACTCAATGTGCTCTTCTGTGCCAGGCAGTTACACAGCGATTCTAAGGGCTGACAAAACGCGTTTATTTCGGGCTGAAAAACACGTTTTGAAAACTGTGTTGTTCCTGCCCTATAAGTTACATGGGGGTTACCAAAGTTGCCAAAACGTGTTTATTTCTGCTGAAAAACACGTTTTGACAATTTCTGAGCACTGGGGTTAAGGGCTGACTCAGTGTGCTCTTCTGAGCCAAGCAGTTACACTGCGAATCTAAGAGCTGAGAAAAAGCGTTTATTTCGGGCTGAAAAACACGTTTTGAAAACTGTGCTGTTCCTGCCCTATAAGTTACATGGGGGTTACCAAAGTTGCCAAAACATGTTTATTTCTGCTGAAAAACACGTTTTGACAATTTCTGTACACTGGGGTGAAGGGCTGACTCAATGTGCTCTTCTGAGCCAGGCAGTTACACTGCGAATCTAAGAGCTGAGAAAAAGCGTTTATTTCTGGCTGAAAAACACGTTTTGAAAACTGTGCTGTTCCTGCCCTATAAGTTACATGGGGGTTACCAAAGTTGCCAAAACATGTTTATTTCTGCTGAAAAACACGTTTTGACAATTTCTGTACACTGGGGTTAAGGGCTGACTCAATGTGCTCTTCTGAGCCAGGCAGTTACACAGCGATTCTAAGGGCTGACAAAACGCGTTTATTTCGGGCTGAAAAACACGTTTTGAAAACTGTGTTGTTCCTGCCCTATAAGTTACATGGGGGTTACCAAAGTTGCCAAAACGTGTTTATTTCTGCTGAAAAACACGTTTTGACAATTTCTGAGCACTGGGGTTAAGGGCTGACTCAGTGTGCTCTTCTGAGCCAAGCAGTTACACTGCGAATCTAAGAGCTGAGAAAAAGCGTTTATTTCGGGCTGAAAAACACGTTTTGAAAACTGTGCTGTTCCTGCCCTATAAGTTACATGGGGGTTACCAAAGTTGCCAAAACATGTTTATTTCTGCTGAAAAACACGTTTTGACAATTTCTGTACACTGGGGTTAAGGGCTGACTCAATGTGCTCTTCTGAGCCAGGCAGTTACACAGCGATTCTAAGGGCTGACAAAACGCGTTTATTTCGGGCTGAAAAACACGTTTTGAAAACTGTGTTGTTCCTGCCCTATAAGTTACATGGGGGTTACCAAAGTTGCCAAAACATGTTTATTTCTGCTGAAAAACACGTTTTGACAATTTCTGTACACTGGGGTTAAGGGCTGACTCAATGTGCTCTTCTGTGCCAGGCAGTTACACAGCGATTCTAAGGGCTGACAAAACGCGTTTATTTCGGGCTGAAAAACACGTTTTGAAAACTGTGTTGTTCCTGCCCTATAAGTTACATGGGGGTTACCAAAGTTGCCAAAACGTGTTTATTTCTGCTGAAAAACACGTTTTGACAATTTCTGAGCACTGGGGTTAAGGGCTGACTCAGTGTGCTCTTCTGAGCCAAGCAGTTACACTGCGAATCTAAGAGCTGAGAAAAAGCGTTTATTTCGGGCTGAAAAACACGTTTTGAAAACTGTGCTGTTCCTGCCCTATAAATTACATGGGGGTTACCAAAGTTGCCAAAACATGTTTATTTCTGCTGAAAAACACGTTTTGACAATTTCTGTACACTGGGGTGAAGGGCTGACTCAATGTGCTCTTCTGAGCCAGGCAGTTACACTGCGAATCTAAGAGCTGAGAAAAAGCGTTTATTTCTGGCTGAAAAACACGTTTTGAAAACTGTGCTGTTCCTGCCCTATAAGTTACATGGGGGTTACCAAAGTTGCCAAAACATGTTTATTTCTGCTGAAAAACACGTTTTGACAATTTCTGTACACTGGGGTTAAGGGCTGACTCAATGTGCTCTTCTGAGCCAGGCAGTTACACAGCGATTCTAAGGGCTGACAAAACGCGTTTATTTCGGGCTGAAAAACACGTTTTGAAAACTGTGTTGTTCCTGCCCTATAAGTTACATGGGGGTTACCAAAGTTGCCAAAACGTGTTTATTTCTGCTGAAAAACACGTTTTGACAATTTCTGAGCACTGGGGTTAAGGGCTGACTCAGTGTGCTCTTCTGAGCCAAGCAGTTACACTGCGAATCTAAGAGCTGAGAAAAAGCGTTTATTTCGGGCTGAAAAACACGTTTTAAAAACAGTGTTTTTCCTGCCCTATAAGTTACATGGGGGTTTCCAAAGTTGCCAAAACGTGTTTATTTCTGCTGAAAAACACGTTTTGACAATTTCTGAGCACTGGGGTTAAGGGCTGACTCAGTGTGCTCTTCTGAGCCAGGCAGTTACACTGCGAATCTAAGAGCTGAGAAAAAGCGTATATTTCGGGCTGAAAAACACGTTTTGAAAACTGTGCTGTTCCTGCCCTATAAGTTACATGGGGGTTACCAAAGTTGCCAAAACATGTTTATTTCTGCTGAAAAACACGTTTTGACAATTTCTGTACACTGGGGTTAAGGGCTGACTCAATGTGCTCTTCTGAGCCAGGCAGTTACACAGCGATTCTAAGGGCTGACAAAACGCGTTTATTTCGGGCTGAAAAACACGTTTTGAAAACTGTGTTGTTCCTGCCCTATAAGTTACATGGGGGTTACCAAAGTTGCCAAAACATGTTTATTTCTGCTGAAAAACACGTTTTGACAATTTCTGTACACTGGGGTTAAGGGCTGACTCAATGTGCTCTTCTGTGCCAGGCAGTTACACAGCGATTCTAAGGGCTGACAAAACGCGTTTATTTCGGGCTGAAAAACACGTTTTGAAAACTGTGTTGTTCCTGCCCTATAAGTTACATGGGGGTTACCAAAGTTGCCAAAACGTGTTTATTTCTGCTGAAAAACACGTTTTGACAATTTCTGAGCACTGGGGTTAAGGGCTGACTCAGTGTGCTCTTCTGAGCCAAGCAGTTACACTGCGAATCTAAGAGCTGAGAAAAAGCTTTTATTTCGGGCTGAAAAACACGTTTTGAAAACTGTGCTGTTCCTGCCCTATAAGTTACATGGGGGTTACCAAAGTTGCCAAAACATGTTTATTTCTGCTGAAAAACACGTTTTGACAATTTCTGTACACTGGGGTGAAGGGCTGACTCAATGTGCTCTTCTGAGCCAGGCAGTTACACTGCGAATCTAAGAGCTGAGAAAAAGCGTTTATTTCGGGCTGAAAAACACGTTTTGAAAACTGTGCTGTTCCTGCCCTATAAGTTACATGGGGGTTACCAAAGTTGCCAAAACATGTTTATTTCTGCTGAAAAACACGTTTTGACAATTTCTGTACACTGGGGTTAAGGGCTGACTCAATGTGCTCTTCTGAGCCAGGCAGTTACACAGCGATTCTAAGGGCTGACAAAACGCGTTTATTTCGGGCTGAAAAACACGTTTTGAAAACTGTGTTGTTCCTGCCCTATAAGTTACATGGGGGTTCCCAAAGTTGCCAAAACGTGTTTATTTCTGCTGAAAAACACGTTTTGACAATTTCTGAGCACTGGGGTTAAGGGCTGACTCAGTGTGCTCTTCTGAGCCAAGCAGTTACACTGCGAATCTAAGAGCTGAGAAAAAGCGTTTATTTCGGGCTGAAAAACACGTTTTGAAAACTGTGCTGTTCCTGCCCTATAAGTTACATGGGGGTTACCAAAGTTGCCAAAACATGTTTATTTCTGCTGAAAAACACGTTTTGACAATTTCTGTACACTGGGGTTAAGGGCTGACTCAATGTGCTCTTCTGTGCCAGGCAGTTACACAGCGATTCTAAGGGCTGACAAAACGCGTTTATTTCGGGCTGAAAAACACGTTTTGAAAACTGTGTTGTTCCTGCCCTATAAGTTACATGGGGGTTACCAAAGTTGCCAAAACGTGTTTATTTCTGCTGAAAAACACGTTTTGACAATTTCTGAGCACTGGGGTTAAGGGCTGACTCAATGTGCTCTTCTGTGCCAGGCAGTTACACAGCGATTCTAAGGGCTGACAAAACGCGTTTATTTCGGGCTGAAAAACACGTTTTGAAAACTGTGTTGTTCCTGCCCTATAAGTTACATGGGGGTTACCAAAGTTGCCAAAACGTGTTTATTTCTGCTGAAAAACACGTTTTGACAATTTCTGAGCACTGGGGTTAAGGGCTGACTCAGTGTGCTCTTCTGAGCCAAGCAGTTACACTGCGAATCTAAGAGCTGAGAAAAAGCGTTTATTTCGGGCTGAAAAACACGTTTTGAAAACTGTGCTGTTCCTGCCCTATAAGTTACATGGGGGTTACCAAAGTTGACAAAACATGTTTATTTCTGCTGAAAAACACGTTTTGACAATTTCTGTACACTGGGGTGAAGGGCTGACTCAATGTGCTCTTCTGAGCCAGGCAGTTACACTGCGAATCTAAGAGCTGAGAAAAAGCGTTTATTTCGGGCTGAAAAACACGTTTTGAAAACTGTGCTGTTCCTGCCCTATAAGTTACATGGGGGTTACCAAAGTTGCCAAAACATGTTTATTTCTGCTGAAAAACACGTTTTGACAATTTCTGTACACTGGGGTTAAGGGCTGACTCAATGTGCTCTTCTGAGCCAGGCAGTTACACAGCGATTCTAAGGGCTGACAAAACGCGTTTATTTCGTGCTGAAAAACACGTTTTGAAAACTGTGTTGTTCCTGCCCTATAAGTTACATGGGGGTTACCAAAGTTGCCAAAACGTGTTTATTTCTGCTGAAAAACACGTTTTGACAATTTCTGAGCACTGGGGTTAAGGGCTGACTCAGTGTGCTCTTCTGAGCCAATCAGTTACACTGCGAATCTAAGAGCTGAGAAAAAGCGTTTATTTCGGGCTGAAAAACACGTTTTGAAAACAGTGTTGTTCCTGCCCTATAAGTTACATGGGGGTTACCAAAGTTGCCAAAACGTGTTTATTTCTGCTGAAAAACACGTTTTGACAATTTCTGAGCACTGGGGTTAAGGGCTGACTCAGTGTGCTCTTCTGAGCCAGGCAGTTACACTGCGAATCTAAGAGCTGAGAAAAAGCGTTTATTTCGGGCTGAAAAACACGTTTTGAAAACTGTGCTGTTCCTGCCCTATAAGTTACATGGGGGTTACCAAAGTTGCCAAAACATGTTTATTTCTGCTGAAAAACACGTTTTGACAATTTCTGTACACTGGGGTGAAGGGCTGACTCAATGTGCTCTTCTGAGCCAGGCAGTTACACTGCGAATCTAAGAGCTGACAAAACGCGTTTATTTCGGGCTGAAAAACACGTTTTGAAAACTGTGTTGTTCCTGCCCTATAAGTTACATGGGGGTTACCAAAGTTGCCAAAACGTGTTTATTTCTGCTGAAAAACACGTTTTGACAATTTCTGAGCACTGGGGTTAAGGGCTGACTCAGTGTGCTCTTCTGAGCCAAGCAGTTACACTGCGAATCTAAGAGCTGAGAAAAAGCGTTTATTTCGGGCTGAAAAACACGTTTTGAAAACTGTGCTGTTCCTGCCCTATAAGTTACATGGGGGTTACCAAAGTTGCCAAAACATGTTTATTTCTGCTGAAAAACACGTTTTGACAATTTCTGTACACTGGGGTGAAGGGCTGACTCAATGTGCTCTTCTGAGCCAGGCAGTTACACTGCGAATCTAAGAGCTGAGAAAAAGCGTTTATTTCGGGCTGAAAAACACGTTTTGAAAACTGTGCTGTTCCTGCCCTATAAGTTACATGGGGGTTACCAAAGTTGCCAAAACATGTTTATTTCTGCTGAAAAACACGTTTTGACAATTTCTGTACACTGGGGTTAAGGGCTGACTCAATGTGCTCTTCTGAGCCAGGCAGTTACACAGCGATTCTAAGGGCTGACAAAACGCGTTTATTTCGGGCTGAAAAACACGTTTTGAAAACTGTGTTGTTCCTGCCCTATAAGTTACATGGGGGTTCCCAAAGTTGCCAAAACGTGTTTATTTCTGCTGAAAAACACGTTTTGACAATTTCTGAGCACTGGGGTTAAGGGCTGACTCAGTGTGCTCTTCTGAGCCAAGCAGTTACACTGCGAATCTAAGAGCTGAGAAAAAGCGTTTATTTCGGGCTGAAAAACACGTTTTGAAAACTGTGCTGTTCCTGCCCTATAAGTTACATGGGGGTTTCCAAAGTTGCCAAAACGTGTTTATTTCTGCTGAAAAACACGTTTTGACAATTTCTGAGCACTGGGGTTAAGGGCTGACTCAGTGTGCTCTTCTGAGCCAGGCAGTTACACTGCGAATCTAAGAGCTGAGAAAAAGCGTTTATTTCGGGCTGAAAAACACGTTTTGAAAACTGTGCTGTTCCTGCCCTATAAGTTACATGGGGGTTACCAAAGTTGCCAAAACATGTTTATTTCTGCTGAAAAACACGTTTTGACAATTTCTGTACACTGGGGTTAAGGGCTGACTCAATGTGCTCTTCTGTGCCAGGCAGTTACACAGCGATTCTAAGGGCTGACAAAACGCGTTTATTTCGGGCTGAACAACACGTTTTGAAAACTGTGTTGTTCCTGCCCTATAAGTTACATGGGGGTTACCAAAGTTGCCAAAACGTGTTTATTTCTGCTGAAAAACACGTTTTGACAATTTCTGAGCACTGGGGTTAAGGGCTGACTCAGTGTGCTCTTCTGAGCCAAGCAGTTACACTGCGAATCTAAGAGCTGAGAAAAAGCGTTTATTTCGGGCTGAAAAACACGTTTTGAAAACTGTGCTGTTCCTGCCCTATAAGTTACATGGGGGTTACCAAAGTTGCCAAAACATGTTTATTTCTGCTGAAAAACACGTTTTGACAATTTCTGTACACTGGGGTGAAGGGCTGACTCAATGTGCTCTTCTGAGCCAGGCAGTTACACTGCGAATCTAAGAGCTGAGAAAAAGCGTTTATTTCTGGCTGAAAAACACGTTTTGAAAACTGTGCTGTTCCTGCCCTATAAGTTACATGGGGGTTACCAAAGTTGCCAAAACATGTTTATTTCTGCTGAAAAACACGTTTTGACAATTTCTGTACACTGGGGTTAAGGGCTGACTCAATGTGCTCTTCTGAGCCAGGCAGTTACACAGCGATTCTAAGGGCTGACAAAACGCGTTTATTTCGGGCTGAAAAACACGTTTTGAAAACTGTGTTGTTCCTGCCCTATAAGTTACATGGGGGTTACCAAAGTTGCCAAAACGTGTTTATTTCTGCTGAAAAACACGTTTTGACAATTTCTGAGCACTGGGGTTAAGGGCTGACTCAGTGTGCTCTTCTGAGCCAAGCAGTTACACTGCGAATCTAAGAGCTGAGAAAAAGCGTTTATTTCGGGCTGAAAAACACGTTTTGAAAACAGTGTTGTTCCTGCCCTATAAGTTACATGGGGGTTACCAAAGTTGCCAAAACGTGTTTATTTCTGCTGAAAAACACGTTTTGACAATTTCTGAGCACTGGGGTTAAGGGCTGACTCAGTGTGCTCTTCTGAGCCAGGCAGTTACACTGCGAATCTAAGAGCTGAGAAAAAGCGTTTATTTCGGGCTGAAAAACACGTTTTGAAAACTGTGCTGTTCCTGCCCTATAAGTTACATGGGGGTTACCAAAGTTGCCAAAACATGTTTATTTCTGCTGAAAAACACGTTTTGACAATTTCTGTACACTGGGGTTAAGGGCTGACTCAATGTGCTCTTCTGTGCCAGGCAGTTACACAGCGATTCTAAGGGCTGACAAAACGCGTTTATTTCGGGCTGAAAAACACGTTTTGAAAACTGTGTTGTTCCTGCCCTATAAGTTACATGGGGGTTACCAAAGTTGCCAAAACGTGTTTATTTCTGCTGAAAAACACGTTTTGACAATTTCTGAGCACTGGGGTTAAGGGCTGACTCAGTGTGCTCTTCTGAGCCAAGCAGTTACACTGCGAATCTAAGAGCTGAGAAAAAGCGTTTATTTCGGGCTGAAAAACACGTTTTGAAAACTGTGCTGTTCCTGCCCTATAAGTTACATGGGGGTTACCAAAGTTGCCAAAACATGTTTATTTCTGCTGAAAAACACGTTTTGACAATTTCTGTACACTGGGGTGAAGGGCTGACTCAATGTGCTCTTCTGAGCCAGGCAGTTACACTGCGAATCTAAGAGCTGAGAAAAAGCGTTTATTTCTGGCTGAAAAACACGTTTTGAAAACTTTGCTGTTCCTGCCCTATAAGTTACATGGGGGTTACCAAAGTTGCCAAAACATGTTTATTTCTGCTGAAAAACACGTTTTGACAATTTCTGTACACTGGGGTTAAGGGCTGACTCAATGTGCTCTTCTGAGCCAGGCAGTTACACAGCGATTCTAAGGGCTGACAAAACGCGTTTATTTCGGGCTGAAAAACACGTTTTGAAAACTGTGTTGTTCCTGCCCTATAAGTTACATGGGGGTTACCAAAGTTGCCAAAACGTGTTTATTTCTGCTGAAAAACACGTTTTGACAATTTCTGAGCACTGGGGTTAAGGGCTGACTCAGTGTGCTCTTCTGAGCCAAGCAGTTACACTGCGAATCTAAGAGCTGAGAAAAAGCGTTTATTTCGGGCTGAAAAACACGTTTTGAAAACTGTGTTGTTCCTGCCCTATAAGTTACATGGGGGTTACCAAAGTTGCCAAAACATGTTTATTTCTGCTGAAAAACACGTTTTGACAATTTCTGTACACTGGGGTTAAGGGCTGACTCAATGTGCTCTTCTGTGCTAGGCAGTTACACAGCGATTCTAAGGGCTGACAAAACGCGTTTATTTCGGGCTGAAAAACACGTTTTGAAAACTGTGTTGTTCCTGCCCTATAAGTTACATGGGGGTTACCAAAGTTGCCAAAACGTGTTTATTTCTGCTGAAAAACACGTTTTGACAATTTCTGAGCACTGGGGTTAAGGGCTGACTCAGTGTGCTCTTCTGAGCCAAGCAGTTACACTGCGAATCTAAGAGCTGAGAAAAAGCGTTTATTTCGGGCTGAAAAACACGTTTTGAAAACTGTGCTGTTCCTGCCCTATAAGTTACATGGGGGTTACCAAAGTTGCCAAAACATGTTTATTTCTGCTGAAAAACACGTTTTGACAATTTCTGTACACTGGGGTGAAGGGCTGACTCAATGTGCTCTTCTGAGCCAGGCAGTTACACTGCGAATCTAAGAGCTGAGAAAAAGCGTTTATTTCGGGCTGAAAAACACGTTTTGAAAACTGTGCTGTTCCTGCCCTATAAGTTACATGGGGGTTACCAAAGTTGCCAAAACATGTTTATTTCTGCTGAAAAACACGTTTTGACAATTTCTGTACACTGGGGTTAAGGGCTGACTCAATGTGCTCTTCTGAGCCAGGCAGTTACACAGCGATTCTAAGGGCTGACAAAACGCGTTTATTTCGGGCTGAAAAACACGTTTTGAAAACTGTGTTGTTCCTGCCCTATAAGTTACATGGGGGTTACCAAAGTTGCCAAAACATGTTTATTTCTGCTGAAAAACACGTTTTGACAATTTCTGAGCACTGGGGTTAAGGGCTGACTCAGTGTGCTCTTCTGAGCCAGGCAGTTACACTGCGAATCTAAGAGCTGAGAAAAAGCGTTTATTTCGGGCTAAAAAACACGTTTTGAAAACTGTGTTGTTCCTGCCCTATAAGTTACATGGGGGTTACCAAAGTTGCCAAAACGTGTTTATTTCTGCTGAAAAACACGTTTTGACAATTTCTGAGCACTGGGGTTAAGGGCTGACTCAGTGTGCTCTTCTGAGCCAAGCAGTTACACTGCGAATCTAAGAGCTGAGAAAAAGCGTTTATTTCGGGCTGAAAAACACGTTTTGAAAACTGTGCTGTTCCTGCCCTATAAGTTACATGGGGGTTACCAAAGTTGACAAAACATGTTTATTTCTGCTGAAAAACACGTTTTGACAATTTCTGTACACTGGGGTGAAGGGCTGACTCAATGTGCTCTTCTGAGCCAGGCAGTTACACTGCGAATCTAAGAGCTGAGAAAAAGCGTTTATTTCGGGCTGAAAAACACGTTTTGAAAACTGTGCTGTTCCTGCCCTATAAGTTACATGGGGGTTACCAAAGTTGCCAAAACATGTTTATTTCTGCTGAAAAACACGTTTTGACAATTTCTGTACACTGGGGTTAAGGGCTGACTCAATGTGCTCTTCTGAGCCAGGCAGTTACACAGCGATTCTAAGGGCTGACAAAACGCGTTTATTTCGTGCTGAAAAACACGTTTTGAAAACTGTGTTGTTCCTGCCCTATAAGTTACATGGGGGTTACCAAAGTTGCCAAAACGTGTTTATTTCTGCTGAAAAACACGTTTTGACAATTTCTGAGCACTGGGGTTAAGGGCTGACTCAGTGTGCTCTTCTGAGCCATTCAGTTACACTGCGAATCTAAGAGCTGAGAAAAAGCGTTTATTTCGGGCTGAAAAACACGTTTTGAAAACAGTGTTGTTCCTGCCCTATAAGTTACATGGGGGTTACCAAAGTTGCCAAAACGTGTTTATTTCTGCTGAAAAACACGTTTTGACAATTTCTGAGCACTGGGGTTAAGGGCTGACTCAGTGTGCGCTTCTGAGCCAGGCAGTTACACTGCGAATGTAAGAGCTGAGAAAAAGCGTTTATTTCGGGCT
This sequence comes from Atractosteus spatula, assembly GCF_055471065.1. Lineage (NCBI taxonomy): Eukaryota > Metazoa > Chordata > Actinopteri > Semionotiformes > Lepisosteidae > Atractosteus > Atractosteus spatula. The sequence goes on from NC_142718.1 coordinate 15,049,910, forward strand.
GAAAAACACGTTTTGAAAACTGTGCTGTTCCTGCCCTATAAGTTACATGGGGGTTACCAAAGTTGCCAAAACATGTTTATTTCTGCTGAAAAACACGTTTTGACAATTTCTGTACACTGGGGTGAAGGGCTGACTCAATGTGCTCTTCTGAGCCAGGCAGTTACACTGCGAATCTAAGAGCTGACAAAACGCGTTTATTTCGGGCTGAAAAACACGTTTTGAAAACTGTGTTGTTCCTGCCCTATAAGTTACATGGGGGTTACCAAAGTTGCCAAAACGTGTTTATTTCTGCTGAAAAACACGTTTTGACAATTTCTGAGCACTGGGGTTAAGGGCTGACTCAGTGTGCTCTTCTGAGCCAAGCAGTTACACTGCGAATCTAAGAGCTGAGAAAAAGCGTTTATTTCGGGCTGAAAAACACGTTTTGAAAACTGTGCTGTTCCTGCCCTATAAGTTACATGGGGGTTACCAAAGTTGCCAAAACATGTTTATTTCTGCTGAAAAACACGTTTTGACAATTTCTGTACACTGGGGTGAAGGGCTGACTCAATGTGCTCTTCTGAGCCAGGCAGTTACACTGCGAATCTAAGAGCTGAGAAAAAGCGTTTATTTCGGGCTGAAAAACACGTTTTGAAAACTGTGCTGTTCCTGCCCTATAAGTTACATGGGGGTTACCAAAGTTGCCAAAACATGTTTATTTCTGCTGAAAAACACGTTTTGACAATTTCTGTACACTGGGGTTAAGGGCTGACTCAATGTGCTCTTCTGAGCCAGGCAGTTACACAGCGATTCTAAGGGCTGACAAAACGCGTTTATTTCGGGCTGAAAAACACGTTTTGAAAACTGTGTTGTTCCTGCCCTATAAGTTACATGGGGGTTCCCAAAGTTGCCAAAACGTGTTTATTTCTGCTGAAAAACACGTTTTGACAATTTCTGAGCACTGGGGTTAAGGGCTGACTCAGTGTGCTCTTCTGAGCCAAGCAGTTACACTGCGAATCTAAGAGCTGAGAAAAAGCGTTTATTTCGGGCTGAAAAACACGTTTTGAAAACTGTGCTGTTCCTGCCCTATAAGTTACATGGGGGTTACCAAAGTTGCCAAAACATGTTTATTTCTGCTGAAAAACACGTTTTGACAATTTCTGTACACTGGGGTTAAGGGCTGACTCAATGTGCTCTTCTGTGCCAGGCAGTTATACAGCGATTCTAAGGGCTGACAAAACGCGTTTATTTCGGGCTGAAAAACACGTTTTGAAAACTGTGTTGTTCCTGCCCTATAAGTTACATGGGGGTTACCAAAGTTGCCAAAACGTGTTTATTTCTGCTGAAAAACACGTTTTGACAATTTCTGAGCACTGGGGTTAAGGGCTGACTCAGTGTGCTCTTCTGAGCCAAGCAGTTACACTGCGAATCTAAGAGCTGAGAAAAAGCGTTTATTTCGGGCTGAAAAACACGTTTTGAAAACTGTGCTGTTCCTGCCCTATAAGTTACATGGGGGTTACCAAAGTTGCCAAAACATGTTTATTTCTGCTGAAAAACACGTTTTGACAATTTCTGTACACTGGGGTGAAGGGCTGACTCAATGTGCTCTTCTGAGCCAGGCAGTTACACTGCGAATCTAAGAGCTGAGTAAAAGCGTTTATTTCGGGCTGAAAAACACGTTTTGAAAACTGTGCTGTTCCTGCCCTATAAGTTACATGGGGGTTACCAAAGTTGCCAAAACATGTTTATTTCTGCTGAAAAACACGTTTTGACAATTTTTGTACACTGGGGTTAAGGGCTGACTCAATGTGCTCTTCTGAGCCAGGCAGTTACACAGCGATTCTAAGGGCTGACAAAACGCGTTTATTTCGGGCTGAAAAACACGTTTTGAAAACTGTGTTGTTCCTGCCCTATAAGTTACATGGGGGTTACCAAAGTTGCCAAAACATGTTTATTTCTGCTGAAAAACACGTTTTGACAATTTCTGTACACTGGGGTTAAGGGCTGACTCAATGTGCTCTTCTGTGCCAGGCAGTTACACAGCGATTCTAAGGGCTGACAAAACGCGTTTATTTCGGGCTGAAAAACACGTTTTGAAAACTGTGTTGTTCCTGCCCTATAAGTTACATGGGGGTTACCAAAGTTGCCAAAACGTGTTTATTTCTGCTGAAAAACACGTTTTGACAATTTCTGAGCACTGGGGTTAAGGGCTGACTCAGTGTGCTCTTCTGAGCCAAGCAGTTACACTGCGAATCTAAGAGCTGAGAAAAAGCTTTTATTTCGGGCTGAAAAACACGTTTTGAAAACTGTGCTGTTCCTGCCCTATAAGTTACATGGGGGTTACCAAAGTTGCCAAAACATGTTTATTTCTGCTGAAAAACACGTTTTGACAATTTCTGTACACTGGGGTGAAGGGCTGACTCAATGTGCTCTTCTGAGCCAGGCAGTTACACTGCGAATCTAAGAGCTGAGAAAAAGCGTTTATTTCGGGCTGAAAAACACGTTTTGAAAACTGTGCTGTTCCTGCCCTATAAGTTACATGGGGGTTACCAAAGTTGCCAAAACATGTTTATTTCTGCTGAAAAACACGTTTTGACAATTTCTGTACACTGGGGTTAAGGGCTGACTCAATGTGCTCTTCTGAGCCAGGCAGTTACACAGCGATTCTAAGGGCTGACAAAACGCGTTTATTTCGGGCTGAAAAACACGTTTTGAAAACTGTGTTGTTCCTGCCCTATAAGTTACATGGGGGTTACCAAAGTTGCCAAAACGTGTTTATTTCTGCTGAAAAACACGTTTTGACAATTTCTGAGCACTGGGGTTAAGGGCTGACTCAGTGTGCTCTTCTGAGCCAAGCAGTTACACTGCGAATCTAAGAGCTGAGAAAAAGCGTTTATTTCGGGCTGAAAAACACGTTTTGAAAACTGTGCTGTTCCTGCCCTATAAGTTACATGGGGGTTCCCAAAGTTGCCAAAACATGTTTATTTCTGCTGAAAAACACGTTTTGACAATTTCTGTACACTGGGGTTAAGGGCTGACTCAATGTGCTCTTCTGTGCCAGGCAGTTACACAGCGATTCTAAGGGCTGACAAAACGCGTTTATTTCGGGCTGAAAAACACGTTTTGAAAACTGTGTTGTTCCTGCCCTATAAGTTACATGGGGGTTACCAAAGTTGCCAAAACGTGTTTATTTCTGCTGAAAAACACGTTTTGACAATTTCTGAGCACTGGGGTTAAGGGCTGACTCAGTGTGCTCTTCTGAGCCAAGCAGTTACACTGCGAATCTAAGAGCTGAGAAAAAGCGTTTATTTCGGGCTGAAAAACACGTTTTGAAAACTGTGCTGTTCCTGCCCTATAAGTTACATGGGGGTTACCAAAGTTGCCAAAACATGTTTATTTCTGCTGAAAAACACGTTTTGACAATTTCTGTACACTGGGGTTAAGGGCTGACTCAATGTGCTCTTCTGAGCCAGGCAGTTACATAGCGATTCTAAGGGCTAACAAAACGCGTTTATTTCGGGCTGAAAAACACGTTTTGAAAACTGTGTTGTTCCTGCCCTATAAGTTACATGGGGGTTACCAAAGTTGCCAAAACATGTTTATTTCTGCTGAAAAACACGTTTTGACAATTTCTGTACACTGGGGTTAAGGGCTGACTCAATGTGCTCTTCTGTGCCAGGCAGTTACACAGCGATTCTAAGGGCTGACAAAACGCGTTTATTTCGGGCTGAAAAACACGTTTTGAAAACTGTGTTGTTCCTGCCCTATAAGTTACATGGGGGTTACCAAAGTTGCCAAAACGTGTTTATTTCTGCTGAAAAACATGTTTTGACAATTTCTGAGCACTGGGGTTAAGGGCTGACTCAGTGTGCTCTTCTGAGCCAAGCAGTTACACTGCGAATCTAAGAGCTGAGAAAAAGCGTTTATTTCGGGCTGAAAAACACGTTTTGAAAACTGTGCTGTTCCTGCCCTATAAGTTACATGGGGGTTACCAAAGTTGCCAAAACATGTTTATTTCTGCTGAAAAACACGTTTTGACAATTTCTGTACACTGGGGTTAAGGGCTGACTCAATGTGCTCTTCTGAGCCAGGCAGTTACACAGCGATTCTAAGGGCTGACAATACGCGTTTATTTCGGGCTGAAAAACACGTTTTGAAAACTGTGTTGTTCCTGCCCTATAAGTTACATGGGGGTTACCAAAGTTGCCAAAACGTGTTTATTTCTGCTGAAAAACACGTTTTGACAATTTCTGAGCACTGGGGTTAAGGGCTGACTCAGTGTGCTCTTCTGAGCCAGGCAGTTACACAGCGATTCTAAGGGCTGACAAAACGCGTTTATTTCGGGCTGAAGAACACGTTTTGACAATTTCTGTACACTGGGGTTAAGGGCTGACTCAATGTGCTCTTCTGAGCCAGGCAGTTACACTGCGAATCTAAGAGCTGAGAAAAAGCGTTTATTTCGGGCTGAAAAACACGTTTTGAAAACAGTGTTGTTCCTGCCCTATAAGTTACATGGGGGTTTCCAAAGTTGCCAAAACGTGTTTATTTCTGCTGAAAAACACGTTTTGACAATTTCTGAGCACTGGGGTTAAGGGCTGACTCAGTGTGCTCTTCTGAGCCAGGCAGTTACAGTGCGAATCTAAGAGCTGAGAAAAAGCGTATATTTCGGGCTGAAAAACACGTTTTGAAAACTGTGCTGTTCCTGCCCTATAAGTTACATGGGGGTTACCAAAGTTGCCAAAACATGTTTATTTCTGCTGAAAAACACGTTTTGACAATTTCTGTACACTGGGGTTAAGGGCTGACTCAATGTGCTCTTCTGTGCCAGGCAGTTACACAGCGATTCTAAGGGCTGACAAAACGCGTTTATTTCGGGCTGAAAAACACGTTTTGAAAACTGTGTTGTTCCTGCCCTATAAGTTACATGGGGGTTACCAAAGTTGCCAAAACGTGTTTATTTCTGCTGAAAAACACGTTTTGACAATTTCTGAGCACTGGGGTTAAGGGCTGACTCAGTGTGCTCTTCTGAGCCAAGCAGTTACACTGCGAATCTAAGAGCTGAGAAAAAGCGTTTATTTCGGGCTGAAAAACACGTTTTGAAAACTGTGCTGTTCCTGCCCTATAAGTTACATGGGGGTTACCAAAGTTGCCAAAACATGTTTATTTCTGCTGAAAAACACGTTTTGACAATTTCTGTACACTGGGGTGAAGGGCTGACTCAATGTGCTCTTCTGAGCCAGGCAGTTACACTGCGAATCTAAGAGCTGAGAAAAAGCGTTTATTTCTGGCTGAAAAACACGTTTTGAAAACTGTGCTGTTCCTGCCCTATAAGTTACATGGGGGTTACCAAAGTTGCCAAAACATGTTTATTTCTGCTGAAAAACACGTTTTGACAATTTCTGTACACTGGGGTTAAGGGCTGACTCAATGTGCTCTTCTGTGCCAGGCAGTTACACAGCGATTCTAAGGGCTGACAAAACGCGTTTATTTCGGGCTGAAAAACACGTTTTGAAAACTGTGTTGTTCCTGCCCTATAAGTTACATGGGGGTTACCAAAGTTGCCAAAACGTGTTTATTTCTGCTGAAAAACACGTTTTGACAATTTCTGAGCACTGGGGTTAAGGGCTGACTCAGTGTGCTCTTCTGAGCCAAGCAGTTACACTGCGAATCTAAGAGCTGAGAAAAAGCGTTTATTTCGGGCTGAAAAACACGTTTTAAAAACAGTGTTTTTCCTGCCCTATAAGTTACATGGGGGTTTCCAAAGTTGCCAAAACGTGTTTATTTCTGCTGAAAAACACGTTTTGACAATTTCTGAGCACTGGGGTTAACGGCTGACTCAGTGTGCTCTTCTGAGCCAGGCAGTTACACTGCGAATCTAAGAGCTGAGAAAAAGCGTATATTTCGGGCTGAAAAACACGTTTTGAAAACTGTGCTGTTCCTGCCCTATAAGTTACATGGGGGTTACCAAAGTTGCCAAAACATGTTTATTTCTGCTGAAAAACACGTTTTGACAATTTCTGTACACTGGGGTTAAGGGCTGACTCAATGTGCTCTTCTGTGCCAGGCAGTTACACAGCGATTCTAAGGGCTGACAAAACGCGTTTATTTCGGGCTGAAAAACACGTTTTGAAAACTGTGTTGTTCCTGCCCTATAAGTTACATGGGGGTTACCAAAGTTGCCAAAACGTGTTTATTTCTGCTGAAAAACACGTTTTGACAATTTCTGAGCACTGGGGTTAAGGGCTGACTCAGTGTGCTCTTCTGAGCCAAGCAGTTACACTGCGAATCTAAGAGCTGAGAAAAAGCTTTTATTTCGGGCTGAAAAACACGTTTTGAAAACTGTGCTGTTCCTGCCCTATAAGTTACATGGGGGTTACCAAAGTTGCCAAAACATGTTTATTTCTGCTGAAAAACACGTTTTGACAATTTCTGTACACTGGGGTGAAGGGCTGACTCAATGTGCTCTTCTGAGCCAGGCAGTTACACTGCGAATCTAAGAGCTGAGAAAAAGCGTTTATTTCGGGCTGAAAAACACGTTTTGAAAACTGTGCTGTTCCTGCCCTATAAGTTACATGGGGGTTACCAAAGTTGCCAAAACATGTTTATTTCTGCTGAAAAACACGTTTTGACAATTTCTGTACACTGGGGTTAAGGGCTGACTCAATGTGCTCTTCTGAGCCAGGCAGTTACACAGCGATTCTAAGGGCTGACAAAACGCGTTTATTTCGGGCTGAAAAACACGTTTTGAAAACTGTGTTGTTCCTGCCCTATAAGTTACATGGGGGTTCCCAAAGTTGCCAAAACGTGTTTATTTCTGCTGAAAAACACGTTTTGACAATTTCTGAGCACTGGGGTTAAGGGCTGACTCAGTGTGCTCTTCTGAGCCAAGCAGTTACACTGCGAATCTAAGAGCTGAGAAAAAGCGTTTATTTCGGGCTGAAAAACACGTTTTGAAAACTGTGCTGTTCCTGCCCTATAAGTTACATGGGGGTTACCAAAGTTGCCAAAACATGTTTATTTCTGCTGAAAAACACGTTTTGACAATTTCTGTACACTGGGGTTAAGGGCTGACTCAATGTGCTCTTCTGTGCCAGGCAGTTACACAGCGATTCTAAGGGCTGACAAAACGCGTTTATTTCGGGCTGAAAAACACGTTTTGAAAACTGTGTTGTTCCTGCCCTATAAGTTACATGGGGGTTACCAAAGTTGCCAAAACGTGTTTATTTCTGCTGAAAAACACGTTTTGACAATTTCTGAGCACTGGGGTTAAGGGCTGACTCAGTGTGCTCTTCTGAGCCAAGCAGTTACACTGCGAATCTAAGAGCTGAGAAAAAGCGTTTATTTCGGGCTGAAAAACACGTTTTGAAAACTGTGCTGTTCCTGCCCTATAAGTTACATGGGGGTTACCAAAGTTGCCAAAACATGTTTATTTCTGCTGAAAAACACGTTTTGACAATTTCTGTACACTGGGGTGAAGGGCTGACTCAATGTGCTCTTCTGAGCCAGGCAGTTACACTGCGAATCTAAGAGCTGAGAAAAAGCGTTTATTTCGGGCTGAAAAACACGTTTTGAAAACTGTGCTGTTCCTGCCCTATAAGTTACATGGGGGTTACCAAAGTTGCCAAAACATGTTTATTTCTGCTGAAAAACACGTTTTGACAATTTCTGTACACTGGGGTGAAGGGCTGACTCAATGTGCTCTTCTGAGCCAGGCAGTTACACTGCGAATCTAAGAGCTGAGAAAAAGCGTTTATTTCGGGCTGAAAAACACGTTTTGAAAACTGTGCTGTTCCTGCCCTATAAGTTACATGGGGGTTACCAAAGTTGCCAAAACATGTTTATTTCTGCTGAAAAACACGTTTTGACAATTTCTGTACACTGGGGTTAAGGGCTGACTCAATGTGCTCTTCTGAGCCAGGCAGTTACACAGCGATTCTAAGGGCTGACAAAACGCGTTTATTTCGGGCTGAAAAACACGTTTTGAAAACTGTGTTGTTCCTGCCCTATAAGTTACATGGGGGTTACCAAAGTTGCCAAAACATGTTTATTTCTGCTGAAAAACACGTTTTGACAATTTCTGTACACTGGGGTTAAGGGCTGACTCAATGTGCTCTTCTGTGCCAGGCAGTTACACAGCGATTCTAAGGGCTGACAAAACGCGTTTATTTCGGGCTGAAAAACACGTTTTGAAAACTGTGTTGTTCCTGCCCTATAAGTTACATGGGGGTTACCAAAGTTGCCAAAACGTGTTTATTTCTGCTGAAAAACACGTTTTGACAATTTCTGAGCACTGGGGTTAAGGGCTGACTCAGTGTGCTCTTCTGAGCCAAGCAGTTACACTGCGAATCTAAGAGCTGAGAAAAAGCTTTTATTTCGGGCTGAAAAACACGTTTTGAAAACTGTGCTGTTCCTGCCCTATAAGTTACATGGGGGTTACCAAAGTTGCCAAAACATGTTTATTTCTGCTGAAAAACACGTTTTGACAATTTCTGTACACTGGGGTGAAGGGCTGACTCAATGTGCTCTTCTGAGCCAGGCAGTTACACTGCGAATCTAAGAGCTGAGAAAAAGCGTTTATTTCGGGCTGAAAAACACGTTTTGAAAACTGTGCTGTTCCTGCCCTATAAGTTACATGGGGGTTACCAAAGTTGCCAAAACATGTTTATTTCTGCTGAAAAACACGTTTTGACAATTTCTGAGCACTGGGGTTAAGGGCTGACTCAGTGTGCTCTTCTGAGCCAGGCAGTTACACAGCGATTCTAAGGGCTGACAAAACGCGTTTATTTCGGGCTGAAGAACACGTTTTGACAATTTCTGTACACTGGGGTTAAGGGCTGACTCAATGTGCTCTTCTGAGCCAGGCAGTTACACTGCGAATCTAAGAGCTGAGAAAAAGCGTTTATTTCGGGCTGAAAAACACGTTTTGAAAACAGTGTTGTTCCTGCCCTATAAGTTACATGGGGGTTTCCAAAGTTGCCAAAACGTGTTTATTTCTGCTGAAAAACACGTTTTGACAATTTCTGAGCACTGGGGTTAAGGGCTGACTCAGTGTGCTCTTCTGAGCCAGGCAGTTACAGTGCGAATCTAAGAGCTGAGAAAAAGCGTATATTTCGGGCTGAAAAACACGTTTTGAAAACTGTGCTGTTCCTGCCCTATAAGTTACATGGGGGTTACCAAAGTTGCCAAAACATGTTTATTTCTGCTGAAAAACACGTTTTGACAATTTCTGTACACTGGGGTTAAGGGCTGACTCAATGTGCTCTTCTGTGCCAGGCAGTTACACAGCGATTCTAAGGGCTGACAAAACGCGTTTATTTCGGGCTGAAAAACACGTTTTGAAAACTGTGTTGTTCCTGCCCTATAAGTTACATGGGGGTTACCAAAGTTGCCAAAACGTGTTTATTTCTGCTGAAAAACACGTTTTGACAATTTCTGAGCACTGGGGTTAAGGGCTGACTCAGTGTGCTCTTCTGAGCCAAGCAGTTACACTGCGAATCTAAGAGCTGAGAAAAAGCGTTTATTTCGGGCTGAAAAACACGTTTTGAAAACTGTGCTGTTCCTGCCCTATAAGTTACATGGGGGTTACCAAAGTTGCCAAAACATGTTTATTTCTGCTGAAAAACACGTTTTGACAATTTCTGTACACTGGGGTGAAGGGCTGACTCAATGTGCTCTTCTGAGCCAGGCAGTTACACTGCGAATCTAAGAGCTGAGAAAAAGCGTTTATTTCTGGCTGAAAAACACGTTTTGAAAACTGTGCTGTTCCTGCCCTATAAGTTACATGGGGGTTACCAAAGTTGCCAAAACATGTTTATTTCTGCTGAAAAACACGTTTTGACAATTTCTGTACACTGGGGTTAAGGGCTGACTCAATGTGCTCTTCTGTGCCAGGCAGTTACACAGCGATTCTAAGGGCTGACAAAACGCGTTTATTTCGGGCTGAAAAACACGTTTTGAAAACTGTGTTGTTCCTGCCCTATAAGTTACATGGGGGTTACCAAAGTTGCCAAAACGTGTTTATTTCTGCTGAAAAACACGTTTTGACAATTTCTGAGCACTGGGGTTAAGGGCTGACTCAGTGTGCTCTTCTGAGCCAAGCAGTTACACTGCGAATCTAAGAGCTGAGAAAAAGCGTTTATTTCGGGCTGAAAAACACGTTTTAAAAACAGTGTTTTTCCTGCCCTATAAGTTACATGGGGGTTTCCAAAGTTGCCAAAACGTGTTTATTTCTGCTGAAAAACACGTTTTGACAATTTCTGAGCACTGGGGTTAACGGCTGACTCAGTGTGCTCTTCTGAGCCAGGCAGTTACACTGCGAATCTAAGAGCTGAGAAAAAGCGTATATTTCGGGCTGAAAAACACGTTTTGAAAACTGTGCTGTTCCTGCCCTATAAGTTACATGGGGGTTACCAAAGTTGCCAAAACATGTTTATTTCTGCTGAAAAACACGTTTTGACAATTTCTGTACACTGGGGTTAAGGGCTGACTCAATGTGCTCTTCTGTGCCAGGCAGTTACACAGCGATTCTAAGGGCTGACAAAACGCGTTTATTTCGGGCTGAAAAACACGTTTTGAAAACTGTGTTGTTCCTGCCCTATAAGTTACATGGGGGTTACCAAAGTTGCCAAAACGTGTTTATTTCTGCTGAAAAACACGTTTTGACAATTTCTGAGCACTGGGGTTAAGGGCTGACTCAGTGTGCTCTTCTGAGCCAAGCAGTTACACTGCGAATCTAAGAGCTGAGAAAAAGCTTTTATTTCGGGCTGAAAAACACGTTTTGAAAACTGTGCTGTTCCTGCCCTATAAGTTACATGGGGGTTACCAAAGTTGCCAAAACATGTTTATTTCTGCTGAAAAACACGTTTTGACAATTTCTGTACACTGGGGTGAAGGGCTGACTCAATGTGCTCTTCTGAGCCAGGCAGTTACACTGCGAATCTAAGAGCTGAGAAAAAGCGTTTATTTCGGGCTGAAAAACACGTTTTGAAAACTGTGCTGTTCCTGCCCTATAAGTTACATGGGGGTTACCAAAGTTGCCAAAACATGTTTATTTCTGCTGAAAAACACGTTTTGACAATTTCTGTACACTGGGGTTAAGGGCTGACTCAATGTGCTCTTCTGAGCCAGGCAGTTACACAGCGATTCTAAGGGCTGACAAAACGCGTTTATTTCGGGCTGAAAAACACGTTTTGAAAACTGTGTTGTTCCTGCCCTATAAGTTACATGGGGGTTCCCAAAGTTGCCAAAACGTGTTTATTTCTGCTGAAAAACACGTTTTGACAATTTCTGAGCACTGGGGTTAAGGGCTGACTCAGTGTGCTCTTCTGAGCCAAGCAGTTACACTGCGAATCTAAGAGCTGAGAAAAAGCGTTTATTTCGGGCTGAAAAACACGTTTTGAAAACTGTGCTGTTCCTGCCCTATAAGTTACATGGGGGTTACCAAAGTTGCCAAAACATGTTTATTTCTGCTGAAAAACACGTTTTGACAATTTCTGTACACTGGGGTTAAGGGCTGACTCAATGTGCTCTTCTGTGCCAGGCAGTTACACAGCGATTCTAAGGGCTGACAAAACGCGTTTATTTCGGGCTGAAAAACACGTTTTGAAAACTGTGTTGTTCCTGCCCTATAAGTTACATGGGGGTTACCAAAGTTGCCAAAACGTGTTTATTTCTGCTGAAAAACACGTTTTGACAATTTCTGAGCACTGGGGTTAAGGGCTGACTCAGTGTGCTCTTCTGAGCCAAGCAGTTACACTGCGAATCTAAGAGCTGAGAAAAAGCGTTTATTTCGGGCTGAAAAACACGTTTTGAAAACTGTGCTGTTCCTGCCCTATAAGTTACATGGGGGTTACCAAAGTTGCCAAAACATGTTTATTTCTGCTGAAAAACACGTTTTGACAATTTCTGTACACTGGGGTGAAGGGCTGACTCAATGTGCTCTTCTGAGCCAGGCAGTTACACTGCGAATCTAAGAGCTGAGAAAAAGCGTTTATTTCGGGCTGAAAAACACGTTTTGAAAACTGTGCTGTTCCTGCCCTATAAGTTACATGGGGGTTACCAAAGTTGCCAAAACATGTTTATTTCTGCTGAAAAACACGTTTTGACAATTTCTGTACACTGGGGTGAAGGGCTGACTCAATGTGCTCTTCTGAGCCAGGCAGTTACACTGCGAATCTAAGAGCTGAGAAAAAGCGTTTATTTCGGGCTGAAAAACACGTTTTGAAAACTGTGCTGTTCCTGCCCTATAAGTTACATGGGGGTTACCAAAGTTGCCAAAACATGTTTATTTCTGCTGAAAAACACGTTTTGACAATTTCTGTACACTGGGGTTAAGGGCTGACTCAATGTGCTCTTCTGAGCCAGGCAGTTACACAGCGATTCTAAGGGCTGACAAAACGCGTTTATTTCGGGCTGAAAAACACGTTTTGAAAACTGTGTTGTTCCTGCCCTATAAGTTACATGGGGGTTACCAAAGTTGCCAAAACATGTTTATTTCTGCTGAAAAACACGTTTTGACAATTTCTGTACACTGGGGTTAAGGGCTGACTCAATGTGCTCTTCTGTGCCAGGCAGTTACACAGCGATTCTAAGGGCTGACAAAACGCGTTTATTTCGGGCTGAAAAACACGTTTTGAAAACTGTGTTGTTCCTGCCCTATAAGTTACATGGGGGTTACCAAAGTTGCCAAAACGTGTTTATTTCTGCTGAAAAACACGTTTTGACAATTTCTGAGCACTGGGGTTAAGGGCTGACTCAGTGTGCTCTTCTGAGCCAAGCAGTTACACTGCGAATCTAAGAGCTGAGAAAAAGCTTTTATTTCGGGCTGAAAAACACGTTTTGAAAACTGTGCTGTTCCTGCCCTATAAGTTACATGGGGGTTACCAAAGTTGCCAAAACATGTTTATTTCTGCTGAAAAACACGTTTTGACAATTTCTGTACACTGGGGTGAAGGGCTGACTCAATGTGCTCTTCTGAGCCAGGCAGTTACACTGCGAATCTAAGAGCTGAGAAAAAGCGTTTATTTCGGGCTGAAAAACACGTTTTGAAAACTGTGCTGTTCCTGCCCTATAAGTTACATGGGGGTTACCAAAGTTGCCAAAACATGTTTATTTCTGCTGAAAAACACGTTTTGACAATTTCTGTACACTGGGGTTAAGGGCTGACTCAATGTGCTCTTCTGAGCCAGGCAGTTACACAGCGATTCTAAGGGCTGACAAAACGCGTTTATTTCGGGCTGAAAAACACGTTTTGAAAACTGTGTTGTTCCTGCCCTATAAGTTACATGGGGGTTCCCAAAGTTGCCAAAACGTGTTTATTTCTGCTGAAAAACACGTTTTGACAATTTCTGAGCACTGGGGTTAAGGGCTGACTCAGTGTGCTCTTCTGAGCCAAGCAGTTACACTGCGAATCTAAGAGCTGAGAAAAAGCGTTTATTTCGGGCTGAAAAACACGTTTTGAAAACTGTGCTGTTCCTGCCCTATAAGTTACATGGGGGTTACCAAAGTTGCCAAAACATGTTTATTTCTGCTGAAAAACACGTTTTGACAATTTCTGTACACTGGGGTTAAGGGCTGACTCAATGTGCTCTTCTGTGCCAGGCAGTTACACAGCGATTCTAAGGGCTGACAAAACGCGTTTATTTCGGGCTGAAAAACACGTTTTGAAAACTGTGTTGTTCCTGCCCTATAAGTTACATGGGGGTTACCAAAGTTGCCAAAACGTGTTTATTTCTGCTGAAAAACACGTTTTGACAATTTCTGAGCACTGGGGTTAAGGGCTGACTCAGTGTGCTCTTCTGAGCCAAGCAGTTACACTGCAAATCTAAGAGCTGAGAAAAAGCGTTTATTTCGGGCTGAAAAACACGTTTTGAAAACTGTGCTGTTCCTGCCCTATAAGTTACATGGGGGTTACCAAAGTTGCCAAAACATGTTTATTTCTGCTGAAAAACACGTTTTGACAATTTCTGTACACTGGGGTTAAGGGCTGACTCAATGTGCTCTTCTGAGCCAGGCAGTTACACAGCGATTCTAAGGGCTGACAAAACGCGTTTATTTCGGGCTGAAAAACACGTTTTGAAAACTGTGTTGTTCCTGCCCTATAAGTTACATGGGGGTTACCAAAGTTGCCAAAACATGTTTATTTCTGCTGAAAAACACGTTTTGACAATTTCTGTACACTGGGGTTAAGGGCTGACTCAATGTGCTCTTCTGTGCCAGGCAGTTACACAGCGATTCTAAGGGCTGACAAAACGCGTTTATTTCGGGCTGAAAAACACGTTTTGAAAACTGTGTTGTTCCTGCCCTATAAGTTACATGGGGGTTACCAAAGTTGCCAAAACGTGTTTATTTCTGCTGAAAAACATGTTTTGACAATTTCTGAGCACTGGGGTTAAGGGCTGACTCAGTGTGCTCTTCTGAGCCAAGCAGTTACACTGCGAATCTAAGAGCTGAGAAAAAGCGTTTATTTCGGGCTGAAAAACACGTTTTGAAAACTGTGCTGTTCCTGCCCTATAAGTTACATGGGGGTTACCAAAGTTGCCAAAACATGTTTATTTCTGCTGAAAAACACGTTTTGACAATTTCTGTACACTGGGGTTAAGGGCTGACTCAATGTGCTCTTCTGAGCCAGGCAGTTACACAGCGATTCTAAGGGCTGACAATACGCGTTTATTTCGGGCTGAAAAACACGTTTTGAAAACTGTGTTGTTCCTGCCCTATAAGTTACATGGGGGTTCCCAAAGTTGCCAAAACGTGTTTATTTCTGCTGAAAAACACGTTTTGACAATTTCTGAGCACTGGGGTTATGGGCTGACTCAGTGTGCTCTTCTGAGCCAGGCAGTTACACAGCGATTCTAAGGGCTGACAAAACGCGTTTATTTCGGGCTGAAGAACACGTTTTGACAATTTCTGTACACTGGGGTTAAGGGCTGACTCAATGTGCTCTTCTGAGCCAGGCAGTTACACTGCGAATCTAAGAGCTGAGAAAAAGCGTTTATTTCGGGCTGAAAAACACGTTTTGAAAACAGTGTTGTTCCTGCCCTATAAGTTACATGGGGGTTTCCAAAGTTGCCAAAACGTGTTTATTTCTGCTGAAAAACACGTTTTGACAATTTCTGAGCACTGGGGTTAAGGGCTGACTCAGTGTGCTCTTCTGAGCCAGGCAGTTACAGTGCGAATCTGAGAGCTGAGAAAAAGCGTATATTTCGGGCTGAAAAACACGTTTTGAAAACTGTGCTGTTCCTGCCCTATAAGTTACATGGGGGTTACCAAAGTTGCCAAAACATGTTTATTTCTGCTGAAAAACACGTTTTGACAATTTCTGTACACTGGGGTTAAGGGCTGACTCAATGTGCTCTTCTGTGCCAGGCAGTTACACAGCGATTCTAAGGGCTGACAAAACGCGTTTATTTCGGGCTGAAAAACACGTTTTGAAAACTGTGTTGTTCCTGCCCTATAAGTTACATGGGGGTTACCAAAGTTGCCAAAACGTGTTTATTTCTGCTGAAAAACACGTTTTGACAATTTCTGAGCACTGGGGTTAAGGGCTGACTCAGTGTGCTCTTCTGAGCCAAGCAGTTACACTGCGAATCTAAGAGCTGAGAAAAAGCGTTTATTTCGGGCTGAAAAACACGTTTTGAAAACTGTGCTGTTCCTGCCCTATAAGTTACATGGGGGTTACCAAAGTTGCCAAAACATGTTTATTTCTGCTGAAAAACACGTTTTGACAATTTCTGTACACTGGGGTGAAGGGCTGACTCAATGTGCTCTTCTGAGCCAGGCAGTTACACTGCGAATCTAAGAGCTGAGAAAAAGCGTTTATTTCTGGCTGAAAAACACGTTTTGAAAACTGTGCTGTTCCTGCCCTATAAGTTACATGGGGGTTACCAAAGTTGCCAAAACATGTTTATTTCTGCTGAAAAACACGTTTTGACAATTTCTGTACACTGGGGTTAAGGGCTGACTCAATGTGCTCTTCTGAGCCAGGCAGTTACACAGCGATTCTAAGGGCTGACAAAACGCGTTTATTTCGGGCTGAAAAACACGTTTTGAAAACTGTGTTGTTCCTGCCCTATAAGTTACATGGGGGTTACCAAAGTTGCCAAAACGTGTTTATTTCTGCTGAAAAACACGTTTTGACAATTTCTGAGCACTGGGGTTAAGGGCTGACTCAGTGTGCTCTTCTGAGCCAAGCAGTTACACTGCGAATCTAAGAGCTGAGAAAAAGCGTTTATTTCGGGCTGAAAAACACGTTTTGAAAACTGTGCTGTTCCTGCCCTATAAGTTACATGGGGGTTACCAAAGTTGCCAAAACATGTTTATTTCTGCTGAAAAACACGTTTTTGACAATTTCTGTACACTGGGGTTAAGGGCTGACTCAATGTGCTCTTCTGAGCCAGGCAGTTACACAGCGATTCTAAGGGCTGACAAAACGCGTTTATTTCGGGCTGAAAAACACGTTTTGAAAACTGTGTTGTTCCTGCCCTATAAGTTACATGGGGGTTACCAAAGTTGCCAAAACATGTTTATTTCTGCTGAAAAACACGTTTTGACAATTTCTGTACACTGGGGTTAAGGGCTGACTCAATGTGCTCTTCTGTGCCAGGCAGTTACACAGCGATTCTAAGGGCTGACAAAACGCGTTTATTTCGGGCTGAAAAACACGTTTTGAAAACTGTGTTGTTCCTGCCCTATAAGTTACATGGGGGTTACCAAAGTTGCCAAAACGTGTTTATTTCTGCTGAAAAACACGTTTTGACAATTTCTGAGCACTGGGGTTAAGGGCTGACTCAGTGTGCTCTTCTGAGCCAAGCATTTACACTGCGAATCTAAGAGCTGAGAAAAAGCGTTTATTTCGGGCTGAAAAACACGTTTTGAAAACTGTGCTGTTCCTGCCCTATAAGTTACATGGGGGTTACCAAAGTTGCCAAAACATGTTTATTTCTGCTGAAAAACACGTTTTGACAATTTCTGTACACTGGGGTGAAGGGCTGACTCAATGTGCTCTTCTGAGCCAGGCAGTTACACTGCGAATCTAAGAGCTGAGAAAAAGCGTTTATTTCTGGCTGAAAAACACGTTTTGAAAACTGTGCTGTTCCTGCCCTATAAGTTACATGGGGGTTACCAAAGTTGCCAAAACATGTTTATTTCTGCTGAAAAACACGTTTTGACAATTTCTGTACACTGGGGTTAAGGGCTGACTCAATGTGCTCTTCTGAGCCAGGCAGTTACACAGCGATTCTAAGGGCTGACAAAACGCGTTTATTTCGGGCTGAAAAACACGTTTTGAAAACTGTGTTGTTCCTGCCCTATAAGTTACATGGGGGTTACCAAAGTTGCCAAAACGTGTTTATTTCTGCTGAAAAACACGTTTTGACAATTTCTGAGCACTGGGGTTAAGGGCTGACTCAGTGTGCTCTTCTGAGCCAAGCAGTTACACTGCGAATCTAAGAGCTGAGAAAAAGCGTTTATTTCGGGCTGAAAAACACGTTTTAAAAACAGTGTTTTTCCTGCCCTATAAGTTACATGGGGGTTTCCAAAGTTGCCAAAACGTGTTTATTTCTGCTGAAAAACACGTTTTGACAATTTCTGAGCACTGGGGTTAAGGGCTGACTCAGTGTGCTCTTCTGAGCCAGGCAGTTACACTGCGAATCTAAGAGCTGAGAAAAAGCGTATATTTCGGGCTGAAAAACACGTTTTGAAAACTGTGCTGTTCCTGCCCTATAAGTTACATGGGGGTTACCAAAGTTGCCAAAACATGTTTATTTCTGCTGAAAAACACGTTTTGACAATTTCTGTACACTGGGGTTAAGGGCTGACTCAATGTGCTCTTCTGTGCCAGGCAGTTACACAGCGATTCTAAGGGCTGACAAAACGCGTTTATTTCGGGCTGAAAAACACGTTTTGAAAACTGTGTTGTTCCTGCCCTATAAGTTACATGGGGGTTACCAAAGTTGCCAAAACGTGTTTATTTCTGCTGAAAAACACGTTTTGACAATTTCTGAGCACTGGGGTTAAGGGCTGACTCAGTGTGCTCTTCTGAGCCAAGCAGTTACACTGCGAATCTAAGAGCTGAGAAAAAGCGTTTATTTCGGGCTGAAAAACACGTTTTGAAAACTGTGCTGTTCCTGCCCTATAAGTTACATGGGGGTTACCAAAGTTGCCAAAACATGTTTATTTCTGCTGAAAAACACGTTTTGACAATTTCTGTACACTGGGGTGAAGGGCTGACTCAATGTGCTCTTCTGAGCCAGGCAGTTACACTGCGAATCTAAGAGCTGAGAAAAAGCGTTTATTTCGGGCTGAAAAACACGTTTTGAAAACTGTGCTGTTCCTGCCCTATAAGTTACATGGGGGTTACCAAAGTTGCCAAAACATGTTTATTTCTGCTGAAAAACACGTTTTGACAATTTCTGTACACTGGGGTTAAGGGCTGACTCAATGTGCTCTTCTGAGCCAGGCAGTTACACAGCGATTCTAAGGGCTGACAAAACGCGTTTATTTCGGGCTGAAAAACACGTTTTGAAAACTGTGTTGTTCCTGCCCTATAAGTTACATCGGGGTTACCAAAGTTGCCAAAACGTGTTTATTTCTGCTGAAAAACACGTTTTGACAATTTCTGAGCACTGGGGTTAAGGGCTGACTCAGTGTGCTCTTCTGAGCCAAGCAGTTACACTGCGAATCTAAGTGCTGAGAAAAAGCGTTTATTTCGGGCTGAAAAACACGTTTTGAAAACTGTGCTGTTCCTGCCCTATAAGTTACATGGGGGTTACCAAAGTTGCCAAAACATGTTTATTTCTGCTGAAAAACACGTTTTGACAATTTCTGTACACTGGGGTGAAGGGCTGACTCAATGTGCTCTTCTGAGCCAGGCAGTTACACTGCGAATCTAAGAGCTGAGAAAAAGCGTTTATTTCGGGCTGAAAAACACGTTTTGAAAACTGTGCTGTTCCTGCCCTATAAGTTACATGGGGGTTTCCAAAGTTGCCAAAACGTGTTTATTTCTGCTGAAAAACACGTTTTGACAATTTCTGAGCACTGGGGTTAAGGGCTGACTCAGTGTGCTCTTCTGAGCCAGGCAGTTACACTGCGAATCTAAGAGCTGAGAAAAAGCGTTTATTTCGGGCTGAAAAACACGTTTTGAAAACTGTGCTGTTCCTGCCCTATAAGTTACATGGGGGTTACCAAAGTTGCCAAAACATGTTTATTTCTGCTGAAAAACACGTTTTGACAATTTCTGTACACTGGGGTTAAGGGCTGACTCAATGTGCTCTTCTGTGCCAGGCAGTTACACAGCGATTCTAAGGGCTGACAAAACGCGTTTATTTCGGGCTGAAAAACACGTTTTGAAAACTGTGTTGTTCCTGCCCTATAAGTTACATGGGGGTTACCAAAGTTGCCAAAACGTGTTTATTTCTGCTGAAAAACACGTTTTGACAATTTCTGAGCACTGGGGTTAAGGGCTGACTCAGTGTGCTCTTCTGAGCCAAGCAGTTACACTGCGAATCTAAGAGCTGAGAAAAAGCGTTTATTTCGGGCTGAAAAACACGTTTTGAAAACTGTGCTGTTCCTGCCCTATAAGTTACATGGGGGTTACCAAAGTTGCCAAAACATGTTTATTTCTGCTGAAAAACACGTTTTGACAATTTCTGTACACTGGGGTTAAGGGCTGACTCAATGTGCTCTTCTGAGCCAGGCAGTTACACAGCGATTCTAAGGGCTGACAAAACGCGTTTATTTCGGGCTGAAAAACTCGTTTTGAAAACTGTGTTGTTCCTGCCCTATAAGTTACATGGGGGTTACCAAAGTTGCCAAAACGTGTTTATTTCTGCTGAAAAACACGTTTTGACAATTTCTGAGCACTGGGGTTAAGGGCTGACTCAATGTGCTCTTCTGAGCCAGGCAGTTACACTGCGAATCTAAGAGCTGAGAAAAAGCGTTTATTTCTGGCTGAAAAACACGTTTTGAAAACTGTGCTGTTCCTGCCCTTTAAGTTACATGGGGGTTACCAAAGTTGCCAAAACATGTTTATTTCTGCTGAAAAACACGTTTTGACAATTTCTGTACACTGGGGTTAAGGGCTGACTCAATGTGCTCTTCTGAGCCAGGCAGTTACACAGCGATTCTAAGGGCTGACAAAACGCGTTTATTTCGGGCTGAAAAACACGTTTTGAAAACTGTGTTGTTCCTGCCCTATAAGTTACATGGGGGTTACCAAAGTTGCCAAAACGTGTTTATTTCTGCTGAAAAACACGTTTTGACAATTTCTGAGCACTGGGGTTAAGGGCTGACTCAGTGTGCTCTTCTGAGCCAAGCAGTTACACTGCGAATCTAAGAGCTGAGAAAAAGCGTTTATTTCGGGCTGAAAAACACGTTTTGAAAACTGTGCTGTTCCTGCCCTATAAGTTACATGGGGGTTACCAAAGTTGCCAAAACATGTTTATTTCTGCTGAAAAACACGTTTTGACAATTTCTGTACACTGGGGTGAAGGGCTGACTCAATGTGCTCTTCTGAGCCAGGCAGTTACACTGCGAATCTAAGAGCTGAGAAAAAGCGTTTATTTCGGGCTGAAAAACACGTTTTGAAAACTGTGCTGTTCCTGCCCTATAAGTTACATGGGGGTTTCCAAAGTTGCCAAAACGTGTTTATTTCTGCTGAAAAACACGTTTTGACAATTTCTGAGCACTGGGGTTAAGGGCTGACTCAGTGTGCTCTTCTGAGCCAGGCAGTTACACTGCGAATCTAAGAGCTGAGAAAAAGCGTTTATTTCGGGCTGAAAAACACGTTTTGAAAACTGTGCTGTTCCTGCCCTATAAGTTACATGGGGGTTACCAAAGTTGCCAAAACATGTTTATTTCTGCTGAAAAACACGTTTTGACAATTTCTGTACACTGGGGTTAAGGGCTGACTCAATGTGCTCTTCTGAGCCAGGCAGTTACACAGCGAATCTAAGAGCTGAGAAAAAGCGTTTATTTCTGGCTGAAAAACACGTTTTGAAAACTGTGCTGTTCCTGCCCTATAAGTTACATGGGGGTTACCAAAGTTGCCAAAACATGTTTATTTCTGCTGAAAAACACGTTTTGACAATTTCTGTACACTGGGGTTAAGGGCTGACTCAATGTGCTCTTCTGAGCCAGGCAGTTACACAGCGATTCTAAGGGCTGACAAAACGCGTTTATTTCGGGCTGAAAAACACGTTTTGAAAACTGTGTTGTTCCTGCCTTATAAGTTACATGGGGGTTACCAAAGTTGCCAAAACGTGTTTATTTCTGCTGAAAAACACGTTTTGACAATTTCTGAGCACTGGGGTTAAGGGCTGACTCAGTGTGCTCTTCTGAGCCAGGCAGTTACACTGCGAATCTAAGAGCTGAGAAAAAGCGTTTATTTCGGGCTGAAAAACACGTTTTGAAAACTGTGCTGTTCCTGCCCTATAAGTTACATGGGGGTTACCAAAGTTGCCAAAACATGTTTATTTCTGCTGAAAAACACGTTTTGACAATTTCTGTACACTGGGGTTAAGGGCTGACTCAATGTGCTCTTCTGTGCCAGGCAGTTACACAGCGATTCTAAGGGCTGACAAAACGCGTTTATTTCGGGCTGAAAAACACGTTTTGAAAACTGTGTTGTTCCTGCCCTATAAGTTACATGGGGGTTACCAAAGTTGCCAAAACGTGTTTATTTCTGCTGAAAAACACGTTTTGACAATTTCTGAGCACTGGGGTTAAGGGCTGACTCAGTGTGCTCTTCTGAGCCAAGCAGTTACACTGCGAATCTAAGAGCTGAGAAAAAGCGTTTATTTCGGGCTGAAAAACACGTTTTGAAAACTGTGCTGTTCCTGCCCTATAAGTTACATGGGGGTTACCAAAGTTGCCAAAACATGTTTATTTCTGCTGAAAAACACGTTTTGACAATTTCTGTACACTGGGGTGAAGGGCTGACTCAATGTGCTCTTCTGAGCCAGGCAGTTACACTGCGAATCTAAGAGCTGAGAAAAAGCGTTTATTTCGGGCTGAAAAACACGTTTTGAAAACTGTGCTGTTCCTGCCCTATAAGTTACATGGGGGTTACCAAAGTTGCCAAAACATGTTTATTTCTGCTGAAAAACACGTTTTGACAATTTCTGTACTCTGGGGTTAAGGGCTGACTCAATGTGCTCTTCTGAGCCAGGCAGTTACACAGCGATTCTAAGGGCTGACAAAACGCATTTATTTCGGGCTGAAAAACACGTTTTGAAAACTGTGTTGTTCCTGCCCTATAAGTTACATGGGGGTTACCAAAGTTGCCAAAACATGTTTATTTCTGCTGAAAAACACGTTTTGACAATTTCTGTACACTGGGGTTAAGGGCTGACTCAATGTGCTCTTCTGTGCCAAGCAGTTACACAGCGATTCTAAGGGCTGACAAAACGCGTTTATTTCGGGCTGAAAAACACGTTTTGAAAACTGTTTTGTTCCTGCCCTATAAGTTACATGGGGGTTACCAAAGTTGCCAAAACGTGTTTATTTCTGCTGAAAAACACGTTTTGACAATTTCTGAGCACTGGGGTTAAGGGCTGACTCAGTGTGCTCTTCTGAGCCAAGCAGTTACACTGCGAATCTAAGAGCTGAGAAAAAGCGTTTATTTCGGGCTGAAAAACACGTTTTGAAAACTGTGCTGTTCCTGCCCTATAAGTTACATGGGGGTTACCAAAGTTGCCAAAACATGTTTATTTCTGCTGAAAAACACGTTTTGACAATTTATGTACACTGGGGTGAAGGGCTGACTCAATGTGCTCTTCTGAGCCAGGCAGTTACACTGCGAATCTAAGAGCTGAGAAAAAGCGTTTATTTCGGGCTGAAAAACACGTTTTGAAAACTGTGCTGTTCCTGCCCTATAAGTTACATGGGGGTTACCAAAGTTGCCAAAACTTGTTTATTTCTGCTGAAAAACACGTTTTGACAATTTCTGTACACTGGGGTTAAGGGCTGACTCAATGTGCTCTTCTGAGCCAGGCAGTTATACAGCGATTCTAAGGGATGACAAAACGCGTTTATTTCTGGCTGAAAAACACGTTTTGAAAACTGTGTTGTTCCTGCCCTATAAGTTACATGGGGGTTACCAAAGTTGCCAAAACATGTTTATTTCTGCTGAAAAACACGTTTTGACAATTTCTGTACACTGGGGTGAAGGGCTGACTCAATGTGCTCTTCTGAGCCAGGCAGTTACACTGCGAATCTAAGAGCTGAGAAAAAGCGTTTATTTCGGGCTGAAAAACACGTTTTGAAAACTGTGCTGTTCCTGCCCTATAAGTTACATGGGGGTTACCAAAGTTGCCAAAACATGTTTATTTCTGCTGAAAAACACGTTTTGACAATTTCTGTACACTGGGGTTAAGGGCTGACTCAATGTGCTCTTCTGAGCCAGGCAGTTACACAGCGATTCTAAGGGCTGACAAAACGCGTTTATTTCGGGCTGAAAAACACGTTTTGAAAACTGTGTTGTTCCTGCCCTATAAGTTACATCGGGGTTACCAAAGTTGCCAAAACGTGTTTATTTCTGCTGAAAAACACGTTTTGACAATTTCTGAGCACTGGGGTTAAGGGCTGACTCAGTGTGCTCTTCTGAGCCAAGCAGTTACACTGCGAATCTAAGTGCTGAGAAAAAGCGTTTATTTCGGGCTGAAAAACACGTTTTGAAAACTGTGCTGTTCCTGCCCTATAAGTTACATGGGGGTTACCAAAGTTGCCAAAACATGTTTATTTCTGCTGAAAAACACGTTTTGACAATTTCTGTACACTGGGGTGAAGGGCTGACTCAATGTGCTCTTCTGAGCCAGGCAGTTACACTGCGAATCTAAGAGCTGAGAAAAAGCGTTTATTTCGGGCTGAAAAACACGTTTTGAAAACTGTGCTGTTCCTGCCCTATAAGTTACATGGGGGTTTCCAAAGTTGCCAAAACGTGTTTATTTCTGCTGAAAAACACGTTTTGACAATTTCTGAGCACTGGGGTTAAGGGCTGACTCA
The DNA here is from genome assembly GCF_055471065.1 of Atractosteus spatula. Classification (NCBI taxonomy): domain Eukaryota; kingdom Metazoa; phylum Chordata; class Actinopteri; order Semionotiformes; family Lepisosteidae; genus Atractosteus; species Atractosteus spatula. The sequence continues at coordinate 15,073,889 of NC_142718.1, forward strand.
GTGTGCTCTTCTGAGCCAGGCAGTTACACTGCGAATCTAAGAGCTGAGAAAAAGCGTTTATTTCGGGCTGAAAAACACGTTTTGAAAACTGTGCTGTTCCTGCCCTATAAGTTACATGGGGGTTACCAAAGTTGCCAAAACATGTTTATTTCTGCTGAAAAACACGTTTTGACAATTTCTGTACACTGGGGTTAAGGGCTGACTCAATGTGCTCTTCTGTGCCAGGCAGTTACACAGCGATTCTAAGGGCTGACAAAACGCGTTTATTTCGGGCTGAAAAACACGTTTTGAAAACTGTGTTGTTCCTGCCCTATAAGTTACATGGGGGTTACCAAAGTTGCCAAAACGTGTTTATTTCTGCTGAAAAACACGTTTTGACAATTTCTGAGCACTGGGGTTAAGGGCTGACTCAGTGTGCTCTTCTGAGCCAAGCAGTTACACTGCGAATCTAAGAGCTGAGAAAAAGCGTTTATTTCGGGCTGAAAAACACGTTTTGAAAACTGTGCTGTTCCTGCCCTATAAGTTACATGGGGGTTACCAAAGTTGCCAAAACATGTTTATTTCTGCTGAAAAACACGTTTTGACAATTTCTGTACACTGGGGTTAAGGGCTGACTCAATGTGCTCTTCTGAGCCAGGCAGTTACACAGCGATTCTAAGGGCTGACAAAACGCGTTTATTTCGGGCTGAAAAACTCGTTTTGAAAACTGTGTTGTTCCTGCCCTATAAGTTACATGGGGGTTACCAAAGTTGCCAAAACGTGTTTATTTCTGCTGAAAAACACGTTTTGACAATTTCTGAGCACTGGGGTTAAGGGCTGACTCAATGTGCTCTTCTGAGCCAGGCAGTTACACTGCGAATCTAAGAGCTGAGAAAAAGCGTTTATTTCTGGCTGAAAAACACGTTTTGAAAACTGTGCTGTTCCTGCCCTTTAAGTTACATGGGGGTTACCAAAGTTGCCAAAACATGTTTATTTCTGCTGAAAAACACGTTTTGACAATTTCTGTACACTGGGGTTAAGGGCTGACTCAATGTGCTCTTCTGAGCCAGGCAGTTACACAGCGATTCTAAGGGCTGACAAAACGCGTTTATTTCGGGCTGAAAAACACGTTTTGAAAACTGTGTTGTTCCTGCCCTATAAGTTACATGGGGGTTACCAAAGTTGCCAAAACGTGTTTATTTCTGCTGAAAAACACGTTTTGACAATTTCTGAGCACTGGGGTTAAGGGCTGACTCAGTGTGCTCTTCTGAGCCAAGCAGTTACACTGCGAATCTAAGAGCTGAGAAAAAGCGTTTATTTCGGGCTGAAAAACACGTTTTGAAAACTGTGCTGTTCCTGCCCTATAAGTTACATGGGGGTTACCAAAGTTGCCAAAACATGTTTATTTCTGCTGAAAAACACGTTTTGACAATTTCTGTACACTGGGGTGAAGGGCTGACTCAATGTGCTCTTCTGAGCCAGGCAGTTACACTGCGAATCTAAGAGCTGAGAAAAAGCGTTTATTTCGGGCTGAAAAACACGTTTTGAAAACTGTGCTGTTCCTGCCCTATAAGTTACATGGGGGTTTCCAAAGTTGCCAAAACGTGTTTATTTCTGCTGAAAAACACGTTTTGACAATTTCTGAGCACTGGGGTTAAGGGCTGACTCAGTGTGCTCTTCTGAGCCAGGCAGTTACACTGCGAATCTAAGAGCTGAGAAAAAGCGTTTATTTCGGGCTGAAAAACACGTTTTGAAAACTGTGCTGTTCCTGCCCTATAAGTTACATGGGGGTTACCAAAGTTGCCAAAACATGTTTATTTCTGCTGAAAAACACGTTTTGACAATTTCTGTACACTGGGGTTAAGGGCTGACTCAATGTGCTCTTCTGAGCCAGGCAGTTACACAGCGAATCTAAGAGCTGAGAAAAAGCGTTTATTTCTGGCTGAAAAACACGTTTTGAAAACTGTGCTGTTCCTGCCCTATAAGTTACATGGGGGTTACCAAAGTTGCCAAAACATGTTTATTTCTGCTGAAAAACACGTTTTGACAATTTCTGTACACTGGGGTTAAGGGCTGACTCAATGTGCTCTTCTGAGCCAGGCAGTTACACAGCGATTCTAAGGGCTGACAAAACGCGTTTATTTCGGGCTGAAAAACACGTTTTGAAAACTGTGTTGTTCCTGCCTTATAAGTTACATGGGGGTTACCAAAGTTGCCAAAACGTGTTTATTTCTGCTGAAAAACACGTTTTGACAATTTCTGAGCACTGGGGTTAAGGGCTGACTCAGTGTGCTCTTCTGAGCCAGGCAGTTACACTGCGAATCTAAGAGCTGAGAAAAAGCGTTTATTTCGGGCTGAAAAACACGTTTTGAAAACTGTGCTGTTCCTGCCCTATAAGTTACATGGGGGTTACCAAAGTTGCCAAAACATGTTTATTTCTGCTGAAAAACACGTTTTGACAATTTCTGTACACTGGGGTTAAGGGCTGACTCAATGTGCTCTTCTGTGCCAGGCAGTTACACAGCGATTCTAAGGGCTGACAAAACGCGTTTATTTCGGGCTGAAAAACACGTTTTGAAAACTGTGTTGTTCCTGCCCTATAAGTTACATGGGGGTTACCAAAGTTGCCAAAACGTGTTTATTTCTGCTGAAAAACACGTTTTGACAATTTCTGAGCACTGGGGTTAAGGGCTGACTCAGTGTGCTCTTCTGAGCCAAGCAGTTACACTGCGAATCTAAGAGCTGAGAAAAAGCGTTTATTTCGGGCTGAAAAACACGTTTTGAAAACTGTGCTGTTCCTGCCCTATAAGTTACATGGGGGTTACCAAAGTTGCCAAAACATGTTTATTTCTGCTGAAAAACACGTTTTGACAATTTCTGTACACTGGGGTGAAGGGCTGACTCAATGTGCTCTTCTGAGCCAGGCAGTTACACTGCGAATCTAAGAGCTGAGAAAAAGCGTTTATTTCGGGCTGAAAAACACGTTTTGAAAACTGTGCTGTTCCTGCCCTATAAGTTACATGGGGGTTACCAAAGTTGCCAAAACATGTTTATTTCTGCTGAAAAACACGTTTTGACAATTTCTGTACTCTGGGGTTAAGGGCTGACTCAATGTGCTCTTCTGAGCCAGGCAGTTACACAGCGATTCTAAGGGCTGACAAAACGCATTTATTTCGGGCTGAAAAACACGTTTTGAAAACTGTGTTGTTCCTGCCCTATAAGTTACATGGGGGTTACCAAAGTTGCCAAAACATGTTTATTTCTGCTGAAAAACACGTTTTGACAATTTCTGTACACTGGGGTTAAGGGCTGACTCAATGTGCTCTTCTGTGCCAAGCAGTTACACAGCGATTCTAAGGGCTGACAAAACGCGTTTATTTCGGGCTGAAAAACACGTTTTGAAAACTGTTTTGTTCCTGCCCTATAAGTTACATGGGGGTTACCAAAGTTGCCAAAACGTGTTTATTTCTGCTGAAAAACACGTTTTGACAATTTCTGAGCACTGGGGTTAAGGGCTGACTCAGTGTGCTCTTCTGAGCCAAGCAGTTACACTGCGAATCTAAGAGCTGAGAAAAAGCGTTTATTTCGGGCTGAAAAACACGTTTTGAAAACTGTGCTGTTCCTGCCCTATAAGTTACATGGGGGTTACCAAAGTTGCCAAAACATGTTTATTTCTGCTGAAAAACACGTTTTGACAATTTATGTACACTGGGGTGAAGGGCTGACTCAATGTGCTCTTCTGAGCCAGGCAGTTACACTGCGAATCTAAGAGCTGAGAAAAAGCGTTTATTTCGGGCTGAAAAACACGTTTTGAAAACTGTGCTGTTCCTGCCCTATAAGTTACATGGGGGTTACCAAAGTTGCCAAAACTTGTTTATTTCTGCTGAAAAACACGTTTTGACAATTTCTGTACACTGGGGTTAAGGGCTGACTCAATGTGCTCTTCTGAGCCAGGCAGTTATACAGCGATTCTAAGGGATGACAAAACGCGTTTATTTCTGGCTGAAAAACACGTTTTGAAAACTGTGTTGTTCCTGCCCTATAAGTTACATGGGGGTTACCAAAGTTGCCAAAACGTGTTTATTTCTGCTGAAAAACACGTTTTGACAATTTCTGAGCACTGGGGTTAAGGGCTGACTCAGTGTGCTCTTCTGAGCCAAGCAGTTACACTGCGAATCTAAGAGCTGAGAAAAAGCTTTTATTTCGGGCTGAAAAACACGTTTTGAAAACTGTGCTGTTCCTGCCCTATAAGTTACATGGGGGTTACCAAAGTTGCCAAAACATGTTTATTTCTGCTGAAAAACACGTTTTGACAATTTCTGTACACTGGGGTGAAGGGCTGACTCAATGTGCTCTTCTGAGCCAGGCAGTTACACTGCGAATCTAAGAGCTGAGAAAAAGCGTTTATTTCGGGCTGAAAAACACGTTTTGAAAACTGTGCTGTTCCTGCCCTATAAGTTACATGGGGGTTACCAAAGTTGCCAAAACATGTTTATTTCTGCTGAAAAACACGTTTTGACAATTTCTGTACACTGGGGTTAAGGGCTGACTCAATGTGCTCTTCTGAGCCAGGCAGTTACACAGCGATTCTAAGGGCTGACAAAACGCGTTTATTTCGGGCTGAAAAACACGTTTTGAAAACTGTGCTGTTCCTGCCCTATAAGTTACATGGGGGTTACCAAAGTTGCCAAAACGTGTTTATTTCTGCTGAAAAACACGTTTTGACAATTTCTGAGCACTGGGGTTAAGGGCTGACTCAGTGTGCTCTTCTGAGCCAAGCAGTTACACTGCGAATCTAAGAGCTGAGAAAAAGCGTTTATTTCGGGCTGAAAAACACGTTTTGAAAACTGTGCTGTTCCTGCCCTATAAGTTACATGGGGGTTACCAAAGTTGCCAAAACATGTTTATTTCTGCTGAAAAACACGTTTTGACAATTTCTGTACACTGGGGTTAAGGGCTGACTCAATGTGCTCTTCTGTGCCAGGCAGTTACACAGCGATTCTAAGGGCTGACAAAACGCGTTTATTTCGGGCTGAAAAACACGTTTTGAAAACTGTGTTGTTCCTGCCCTATAAGTTACATGGGGGTTACCAAAGTTGCCAAAACGTGTTTATTTCTGCTGAAAAACACGTTTTGACAATTTCTGAGCACTGGGGTTAAGGGCTGACTCAGTGTGCTCTTCTGAGCCAAGCAGTTACACTGCGAATCTAAGAGCTGAGAAAAAGCGTTTATTTCGGGCTGAAAAACACGTTTTGAAAACTGTGCTGTTCCTGCCCTATAAGTTACATGGGGGTTACCAAAGTTGCCAAAACATGTTTATTTCTGCTGAAAAACACGTTTTGACAATTTCTGTACACTGGGGTTAAGGGCTGACTCAATGTGCTCTTCTGAGCCAGGCAGTTACACAGCGATTCTAAGGGCTGACAAAACGCGTTTATTTCGGGCTGAAAAACACGTTTTGAAAACTGTGTTGTTCCTGCCCTATAAGTTACATGGGGGTTACCAAAGTTGCCAAAACATGTTTATTTCTGCTGAAAAACACGTTTTGACAATTTCTGTACACTGGGGTTAAGGGCTGACTCAATGTGCTCTTCTGTGCCAGGCAGTTACACAGCGATTCTAAGGGCTGACAAAACGCGTTTATTTCGGGCTGAAAAACACGTTTTGAAAACTGTGTTGTTCCTGCCCTATAAGTTACATGGGGGTTACCAAAGTTGCCAAAACGTGTTTATTTCTGCTGAAAAACATGTTTTGACAATTTCTGAGCACTGGGGTTAAGGGCTGACTCAGTGTGCTCTTCTGAGCCAAGCAGTTACACTGCGAATCTAAGAGCTGAGAAAAAGCGTTTATTTCGGGCTGAAAAACACGTTTTGAAAACTGTGCTGTTCCTGCCCTATAAGTTACATGGGGGTTACCAAAGTTGCCAAAACATGTTTATTTCTGCTGAAAAACACGTTTTGACAATTTCTGTACACTGGGGTTAAGGGCTGACTCAATGTGCTCTTCTGAGCCAGGCAGTTACACAGCGATTCTAAGGGCTGACAATACGCGTTTATTTCGGGCTGAAAAACACGTTTTGAAAACTGTGTTGTTCCTGCCCTATAAGTTACATGGGGGTTCCCAAAGTTGCCAAAACGTGTTTATTTCTGCTGAAAAACACGTTTTGACAATTTCTGAGCACTGGGGTTAAGGGCTGACTCAGTGTGCTCTTCTGAGCCAGGCAGTTACACAGCGATTCTAAGGGCTGACAAAACGCGTTTATTTCGGGCTGAAGAACACGTTTTGACAATTTCTGTACACTGGGGTTAAGGGCTGACTCAATGTGCTCTTCTGAGCCAGGCAGTTACACTGCGAATCTAAGAGCTGAGAAAAAGCGTTTATTTCGGGCTGAAAAACACGTTTTGAAAACAGTGTTGTTCCTGCCCTATAAGTTACATGGGGGTTTCCAAAGTTGCCAAAACGTGTTTATTTCTGCTGAAAAACACGTTTTGACAATTTCTGAGCACTGGGGTTAAGGGCTGACTCAGTGTGCTCTTCTGAGCCAGGCAGTTACAGTGCGAATCTAAGAGCTGAGAAAAAGCGTATATTTCGGGCTGAAAAACACGTTTTGAAAACTGTGCTGTTCCTGCCCTATAAGTTACATGGGGGTTACCAAAGTTGCCAAAACATGTTTATTTCTGCTGAAAAACACGTTTTGACAATTTCTGTACACTGGGGTTAAGGGCTGACTCAATGTGCTCTTCTGTGCCAGGCAGTTACACAGCGATTCTAAGGGCTGACAAAACGCGTTTATTTCGGGCTGAAAAACACGTTTTGAAAACTGTGTTGTTCCTGCCCTATAAGTTACATGGGGGTTACCAAAGTTGCCAAAACGTGTTTATTTCTGCTGAAAAACACGTTTTGACAATTTCTGAGCACTGGGGTTAAGGGCTGACTCAGTGTGCTCTTCTGAGCCAAGCAGTTACACTGCGAATCTAAGAGCTGAGAAAAAGCGTTTATTTCGGGCTGAAAAACACGTTTTGAAAACTGTGCTGTTCCTGCCCTATAAGTTACATGGGGGTTACCAAAGTTGCCAAAACATGTTTATTTCTGCTGAAAAACACGTTTTGACAATTTCTGTACACTGGGGTGAAGGGCTGACTCAATGTGCTCTTCTGAGCCAGGCAGTTACACTGCGAATCTAAGAGCTGAGAAAAAGCGTTTATTTCTGGCTGAAAAACACGTTTTGAAAACTGTGCTGTTCCTGCCCTATAAGTTACATGGGGGTTACCAAAGTTGCCAAAACATGTTTATTTCTGCTGAAAAACACGTTTTGACAATTTCTGTACACTGGGGTTAAGGGCTGACTCAATGTGCTCTTCTGAGCCAGGCAGTTACACAGCGATTCTAAGGGCTGACAAAACGCGTTTATTTCGGGCTGAAAAACACGTTTTGAAAACTGTGTTGTTCCTGCCCTATAAGTTACATGGGGGTTACCAAAGTTGCCAAAACGTGTTTATTTCTGCTGAAAAACACGTTTTGACAATTTCTGAGCACTGGGGTTAAGGGCTGACTCAGTGTGCTCTTCTGAGCCAAGCAGTTACACTGCGAATCTAAGAGCTGAGAAAAAGCGTTTATTTCGGGCTGAAAAACACGTTTTGAAAACTGTGCTGTTCCTGCCCTATAAGTTACATGGGGGTTACCAAAGTTGCCAAAACATGTTTATTTCTGCTGAAAAACACGTTTTGACAATTTCTGTACACTGGGGTTAAGGGCTGACTCAATGTGCTCTTCTGAGCCAGGCAGTTACACAGCGATTCTAAGGGCTGACAAAACGCGTTTATTTCGGGCTGAAAAACACGTTTTGAAAACTGTGTTGTTCCTGCCCTATAAGTTACATGGGGGTTACCAAAGTTGCCAAAACATGTTTATTTCTGCTGAAAAACACGTTTTGACAATTTCTGTACACTGGGGTTAAGGGCTGACTCAATGTGCTCTTCTGTGCCAGGCAGTTACACAGCGATTCTAAGGGCTGACAAAACGCGTTTATTTCGGGCTGAAAAACACGTTTTGAAAACTGTGTTGTTCCTGCCCTATAAGTTACATGGGGGTTACCAAAGTTGCCAAAACGTGTTTATTTCTGCTGAAAAACACGTTTTGACAATTTCTGAGCACTGGGGTTAAGGGCTGACTCAGTGTGCTCTTCTGAGCCAAGCATTTACACTGCGAATCTAAGAGCTGAGAAAAAGCGTTTATTTCGGGCTGAAAAACACGTTTTGAAAACTGTGCTGTTCCTGCCCTATAAGTTACATGGGGGTTACCAAAGTTGCCAAAACATGTTTATTTCTGCTGAAAAACACGTTTTGACAATTTCTGTACACTGGGGTGAAGGGCTGACTCAATGTGCTCTTCTGAGCCAGGCAGTTACACTGCGAATCTAAGAGCTGAGAAAAAGCGTTTATTTCTGGCTGAAAAACACGTTTTGAAAACTGTGCTGTTCCTGCCCTATAAGTTACATGGGGGTTACCAAAGTTGCCAAAACATGTTTATTTCTGCTGAAAAACACGTTTTGACAATTTCTGTACACTGGGGTTAAGGGCTGACTCAATGTGCTCTTCTGAGCCAGGCAGTTACACAGCGATTCTAAGGGCTGACAAAACGCGTTTATTTCGGGCTGAAAAACACGTTTTGAAAACTGTGTTGTTCCTGCCCTATAAGTTACATGGGGGTTACCAAAGTTGCCAAAACGTGTTTATTTCTGCTGAAAAACACGTTTTGACAATTTCTGAGCACTGGGGTTAAGGGCTGACTCAGTGTGCTCTTCTGAGCCAAGCAGTTACACTGCGAATCTAAGAGCTGAGAAAAAGCGTTTATTTCGGGCTGAAAAACACGTTTTAAAAACAGTGTTTTTCCTGCCCTATAAGTTACATGGGGGTTTCCAAAGTTGCCAAAACGTGTTTATTTCTGCTGAAAAACACGTTTTGACAATTTCTGAGCACTGGGGTTAAGGGCTGACTCAGTGTGCTCTTCTGAGCCAGGCAGTTACACTGCGAATCTAAGAGCTGAGAAAAAGCGTATATTTCGGGCTGAAAAACACGTTTTGAAAACTGTGCTGTTCCTGCCCTATAAGTTACATGGGGGTTACCAAAGTTGCCAAAACATGTTTATTTCTGCTGAAAAACACGTTTTGACAATTTCTGTACACTGGGGTGAAGGGCTGACTCAATGTGCTCTTCTGAGCCAGGCAGTTACACTGCGAATCTAAGAGCTGAGAAAAAGCGTATATTTCGGGCTGAAAAACACGTTTTGAAAACTGTGCTGTTCCTGCCCTATAAGTTACATGGGGGTTACCAAAGTTGCCAAAACATGTTTATTTCTGCTGAAAAACACGTTTTGACAATTTCTGTACACTGGGGTTAAGGGCTGACTCAATGTGCTCTTCTGTGCCAGGCAGTTACACAGCGATTCTAAGGGCTGACAAAACGCGTTTATTTCGGGCTGAAAAACACGTTTTGAAAACTGTGTTGTTCCTGCCCTATAAGTTACATGGGGGTTACCAAAGTTGCCAAAACGTGTTTATTTCTGCTGAAAAACACGTTTTGACAATTTCTGAGCACTGGGGTTAAGGGCTGACTCAGTGTGCTCTTCTGAGCCAAGCAGTTACACTGCGAATCTAAGAGCTGAGAAAAAGCGTTTATTTCGGGCTGAAAAACACGTTTTGAAAACTGTGTTGTTCCTGCCCTATAAGTTACATGGGGGTTACCAAAGTTGCCAAAACGTGTTTATTTCTGCTGAAAAACACGTTTTGACAATTTCTGAGCACTGGGGTTAAGGGCTGACTCAGTGTGCTCTTCTGAGCCAAGCAGTTACACTGCGAATCTAAGAGCTGAGAAAAAGCGTTTATTTCGGGCTGAAAAACACGTTTTGAAAACTGTGCTGTTCCTGCCCTATAAGTTACATGGGGGTTACCAAAGTTGCCAAAACATGTTTATTTCTGCTGAAAAACACGTTTTGACAATTTCTGTACACTGGGGTTAAGGGCTGACTCAATGTGCTCTTCTGAGCCAGGCAGTTACACAGCGATTCTAAGGGCTGACAAAACGCGTTTATTTCGGGCTGAAAAACTCGTTTTGAAAACTGTGTTGTTCCTGCCCTATAAGTTACATGGGGGTTACCAAAGTTGCCAAAACGTGTTTATTTCTGCTGAAAAACACGTTTTGACAATTTCTGAGCACTGGGGTTAAGGGCTGACTCAATGTGCTCTTCTGAGCCAGGCAGTTACACTGCGAATCTAAGAGCTGAGAAAAAGCGTTTATTTCTGGCTGAAAAACACGTTTTGAAAACTGTGCTGTTCCTGCCCTTTAAGTTACATGGGGGTTACCAAAGTTGCCAAAACATGTTTATTTCTGCTGAAAAACACGTTTTGACAATTTCTGTACACTGGGGTTAAGGGCTGACTCAATGTGCTCTTCTGAGCCAGGCAGTTACACAGCGATTCTAAGGGCTGACAAAACGCGTTTATTTCGGGCTGAAAAACACGTTTTGAAAACTGTGTTGTTCCTGCCCTATAAGTTACATGGGGGTTACCAAAGTTGCCAAAACGTGTTTATTTCTGCTGAAAAACACGTTTTGACAATTTCTGAGCACTGGGGTTAAGGGCTGACTCAGTGTGCTCTTCTGAGCCAAGCAGTTACACTGCGAATCTAAGAGCTGAGAAAAAGCGTTTATTTCGGGCTGAAAAACACGTTTTGAAAACTGTGCTGTTCCTGCCCTATAAGTTACATGGGGGTTACCAAAGTTGCCAAAACATGTTTATTTCTGCTGAAAAACACGTTTTGACAATTTCTGTACACTGGGGTGAAGGGCTGACTCAATGTGCTCTTCTGAGCCAGGCAGTTACACTGCGAATCTAAGAGCTGAGAAAAAGCGTTTATTTCGGGCTGAAAAACACGTTTTGAAAACTGTGCTGTTCCTGCCCTATAAGTTACATGGGGGTTTCCAAAGTTGCCAAAACGTGTTTATTTCTGCTGAAAAACACGTTTTGACAATTTCTGAGCACTGGGGTTAAGGGCTGACTCAGTGTGCTCTTCTGAGCCAGGCAGTTACACTGCGAATCTAAGAGCTGAGAAAAAGCGTTTATTTCGGGCTGAAAAACACGTTTTGAAAACTGTGCTGTTCCTGCCCTATAAGTTACATGGGGGTTACCAAAGTTGCCAAAACATGTTTATTTCTGCTGAAAAACACGTTTTGACAATTTCTGTACACTGGGGTTAAGGGCTGACTCAATGTGCTCTTCTGAGCCAGGCAGTTACACAGCGAATCTAAGAGCTGAGAAAAAGCGTTTATTTCTGGCTGAAAAACACGTTTTGAAAACTGTGCTGTTCCTGCCCTATAAGTTACATGGGGGTTACCAAAGTTGCCAAAACATGTTTATTTCTGCTGAAAAACACGTTTTGACAATTTCTGTACACTGGGGTTAAGGGCTGACTCAATGTGCTCTTCTGAGCCAGGCAGTTACACAGCGATTCTAAGGGCTGACAAAACGCGTTTATTTCGGGCTGAAAAACACGTTTTGAAAACTGTGTTGTTCCTGCCCTATAAGTTACTTGGGGGTTACCAAAGTTGCCAAAACGTGTTTATTTCTGCTGAAAAACACGTTTTGACAATTTCTGAGCACTGGGGTTAAGGGCTGACTCAGTGTGCTCTTCTGAGCCAAGCAGTTACACTGCGAATCTAAGAGCTGAGAAAAAGCGTTTATTTCGGGCTGAAAAACACGTTTTGAAAACAGTGTTGTTCCTGCCTTATAAGTTACATGGGGGTTACCAAAGTTGCCAAAACGTGTTTATTTCTGCTGAAAAACACGTTTTGACAATTTCTGAGCACTGGGGTTAAGGGCTGACTCAGTGTGCTCTTCTGAGCCAAGCAGTTACACTGCGAATCTAAGAGCTGAGAAAAAGCGTTTATTTCGGGCTGAAAAACACGTTTTGAAAACTGTGCTGTTCCTGCCCTATAAGTTACATGGGGGTTACCAAAGTTGCCAAAACATGTTTATTTCTGCTGAAAAACACGTTTTGACAATTTATGTACACTGGGGTGAAGGGCTGACTCAATGTGCTCTTCTGAGCCAGGCAGTTACACTGCGAATCTAAGAGCTGAGAAAAAGCGTTTATTTCGGGCTGAAAAACACGTTTTGAAAACTGTGCTGTTCCTGCCCTATAAGTTACATGGGGGTTACCAAAGTTGCCAAAACTTGTTTATTTCTGCTGAAAAACACGTTTTGACAATTTCTGTACACTGGGGTTAAGGGCTGACTCAATGTGCTCTTCTGAGCCAGGCAGTTATACAGCGATTCTAAGGGATGACAAAACGCGTTTATTTCTGGCTGAAAAACACGTTTTGAAAACTGTGTTGTTCCTGCCCTATAAGTTACATGGGGGTTACCAAAGTTGCCAAAACGTGTTTATTTCTGCTGAAAAACACGTTTTGACAATTTCTGAGCACTGGGGTTAAGGGCTGACTCAGTGTGCTCTTCTGAGCCAAGCAGTTACACTGCGAATCTAAGAGCTGAGAAAAAGCTTTTATTTCGGGCTGAAAAACACGTTTTGAAAACTGTGCTGTTCCTGCCCTATAAGTTACATGGGGGTTACCAAAGTTGCCAAAACATGTTTATTTCTGCTGAAAAACACGTTTTGACAATTTCTGTACACTGGGGTGAAGGGCTGACTCAATGTGCTCTTCTGAGCCAGGCAGTTACACTGCGAATCTAAGAGCTGAGAAAAAGCGTTTATTTCGGGCTGAAAAACACGTTTTGAAAACTGTGCTGTTCCTGCCCTATAAGTTACATGGGGGTTACCAAAGTTGCCAAAACATGTTTATTTCTGCTGAAAAACACGTTTTGACAATTTCTGTACACTGGGGTTAAGGGCTGACTCAATGTGCTCTTCTGAGCCAGGCAGTTACACAGCGATTCTAAGGGCTGACAAAACGCGTTTATTTCGGGCTGAAAAACACGTTTTGAAAACTGTGTTGTTCCTGCCCTATAAGTTACATGGGGGTTCCCAAAGTTGCCAAAACGTGTTTATTTCTGCTGAAAAACACGTTTTGACAATTTCTGAGCACTGGGGTTAAGGGCTGACTCAGTGTGCTCTTCTGAGCCAAGCAGTTACACTGCGAATCTAAGAGCTGAGAAAAAGCGTTTATTTCGGGCTGAAAAACACGTTTTGAAAACTGTGCTGTTCCTGCCCTATAAGTTACATGGGGGTTACCAAAGTTGCCAAAACATGTTTATTTCTGCTGAAAAACACGTTTTGACAATTTCTGTACACTGGGGTTAAGGGCTGACTCAATGTGCTCTTCTGTGCCAGGCAGTTACACAGCGATTCTAAGGGCTGACAAAACGCGTTTATTTCGGGCTGAAAAACACGTTTTGAAAACTGTGTTGTTCCTGCCCTATAAGTTACATGGGGGTTACCAAAGTTGCCAAAACGTGTTTATTTCTGCTGAAAAACACGTTTTGACAATTTCTGAGCACTGGGGTTAAGGGCTGACTCAGTGTGCTCTTCTGAGCCAAGCAGTTACACTGCGAATCTAAGAGCTGAGAAAAAGCGTTTATTTCGGGCTGAAAAACACGTTTTGAAAACTGTGCTGTTCCTGCCCTATAAGTTACATGGGGGTTACCAAAGTTGCCAAAACATGTTTATTTCTGCTGAAAAACACGTTTTGACAATTTCTGTACACTGGGGTTAAGGGCTGACTCAATGTGCTCTTCTGAGCCAGGCAGTTACACAGCGATTCTAAGGGCTGACAAAACGCGTTTATTTCGGGCTGAAAAACACGTTTTGAAAACTGTGTTGTTCCTGCCCTATAAGTTACATGGGGGTTACCAAAGTTGCCAAAACATGTTTATTTCTGCTGAAAAACACGTTTTGACAATTTCTGTACACTGGGGTTAAGGGCTGACTCAATGTGCTCTTCTGTGCCAGGCAGTTACACAGCGATTCTAAGGGCTGACAAAACGCGTTTATTTCGGGCTGAAAAACACGTTTTGAAAACTGTGTTGTTCCTGCCCTATAAGTTACATGGGGGTTACCAAAGTTGCCAAAACGTGTTTATTTCTGCTGAAAAACATGTTTTGACAATTTCTGAGCACTGGGGTTAAGGGCTGACTCAGTGTGCTCTTCTGAGCCAAGCAGTTACACTGCGAATCTAAGAGCTGAGAAAAAGCGTTTATTTCGGGCTGAAAAACACGTTTTGAAAACTGTGCTGTTCCTGCCCTATAAGTTACATGGGGGTTACCAAAGTTGCCAAAACATGTTTATTTCTGCTGAAAAACACGTTTTGACAATTTCTGTACACTGGGGTTAAGGGCTGACTCAATGTGCTCTTCTGAGCCAGGCAGTTACACAGCGATTCTAAGGGCTGACAATACGCGTTTATTTCGGGCTGAAAAACACGTTTTGAAAACTGTGTTGTTCCTGCCCTATAAGTTACATGGGGGTTCCCAAAGTTGCCAAAACGTGTTTATTTCTGCTGAAAAACACGTTTTGACAATTTCTGAGCACTGGGGTTAAGGGCTGACTCAGTGTGCTCTTCTGAGCCAGGCAGTTACACAGCGATTCTAAGGGCTGACAAAACGCGTTTATTTCGGGCTGAAGAACACGTTTTGACAATTTCTGTACACTGGGGTTAAGGGCTGACTCAATGTGCTCTTCTGAGCCAGGCAGTTACACTGCGAATCTAAGAGCTGAGAAAAAGCGTTTATTTCGGGCTGAAAAACACGTTTTGAAAACAGTGTTGTTCCTGCCCTATAAGTTACATGGGGGTTTCCAAAGTTGCCAAAACGTGTTTATTTCTGCTGAAAAACACGTTTTGACAATTTCTGAGCACTGGGGTTAAGGGCTGACTCAGTGTGCTCTTCTGAGCCAGGCAGTTACAGTGCGAATCTAAGAGCTGAGAAAAAGCGTATATTTCGGGCTGAAAAACACGTTTTGAAAACTGTGCTGTTCCTGCCCTATAAGTTACATGGGGGTTACCAAAGTTGCCAAAACATGTTTATTTCTGCTGAAAAACACGTTTTGACAATTTCTGTACACTGGGGTTAAGGGCTGACTCAATGTGCTCTTCTGTGCCAGGCAGTTACACAGCGATTCTAAGGGCTGACAAAACGCGTTTATTTCGGGCTGAAAAACACGTTTTGAAAACTGTGTTGTTCCTGCCCTATAAGTTACATGGGGGTTACCAAAGTTGCCAAAACGTGTTTATTTCTGCTGAAAAACACGTTTTGACAATTTCTGAGCACTGGGGTTAAGGGCTGACTCAGTGTGCTCTTCTGAGCCAAGCAGTTACACTGCGAATCTAAGAGCTGAGAAAAAGCGTTTATTTCGGGCTGAAAAACACGTTTTGAAAACTGTGCTGTTCCTGCCCTATAAGTTACATGGGGGTTACCAAAGTTGCCAAAACATGTTTATTTCTGCTGAAAAACACGTTTTGACAATTTCTGTACACTGGGGTGAAGGGCTGACTCAATGTGCTCTTCTGAGCCAGGCAGTTACACTGCGAATCTAAGAGCTGAGAAAAAGCGTTTATTTCTGGCTGAAAAACACGTTTTGAAAACTGTGCTGTTCCTGCCCTATAAGTTACATGGGGGTTACCAAAGTTGCCAAAACATGTTTATTTCTGCTGAAAAACACGTTTTGACAATTTCTGTACACTGGGGTTAAGGGCTGACTCAATGTGCTCTTCTGAGCCAGGCAGTTACACAGCGATTCTAAGGGCTGACAAAACGCGTTTATTTCGGGCTGAAAAACACGTTTTGAAAACTGTGTTGTTCCTGCCCTATAAGTTACATGGGGGTTACCAAAGTTGCCAAAACGTGTTTATTTCTGCTGAAAAACACGTTTTGACAATTTCTGAGCACTGGGGTTAAGGGCTGACTCAGTGTGCTCTTCTGAGCCAAGCAGTTACACTGCGAATCTAAGAGCTGAGAAAAAGCGTTTATTTCGGGCTGAAAAACACGTTTTGAAAACTGTGCTGTTCCTGCCCTATAAGTTACATGGGGGTTACCAAAGTTGCCAAAACATGTTTATTTCTGCTGAAAAACACGTTTTGACAATTTCTGTACACTGGGGTTAAGGGCTGACTCAATGTGCTCTTCTGAGCCAGGCAGTTACACAGCGATTCTAAGGGCTGACAAAACGCGTTTATTTCGGGCTGAAAAACACGTTTTGAAAACTGTGTTGTTCCTGCCCTATAAGTTACATGGGGGTTACCAAAGTTGCCAAAACATGTTTATTTCTGCTGAAAAACACGTTTTGACAATTTCTGTACACTGGGGTTAAGGGCTGACTCAATGTGCTCTTCTGTGCCAGGCAGTTACACAGCGATTCTAAGGGCTGACAAAACGCGTTTATTTCGGGCTGAAAAACACGTTTTGAAAACTGTGTTGTTCCTGCCCTATAAGTTACATGGGGGTTACCAAAGTTGCCAAAACGTGTTTATTTCTGCTGAAAAACACGTTTTGACAATTTCTGAGCACTGGGGTTAAGGGCTGACTCAGTGTGCTCTTCTGAGCCAAGCATTTACACTGCGAATCTAAGAGCTGAGAAAAAGCGTTTATTTCGGGCTGAAAAACACGTTTTGAAAACTGTGCTGTTCCTGCCCTATAAGTTACATGGGGGTTACCAAAGTTGCCAAAACATGTTTATTTCTGCTGAAAAACACGTTTTGACAATTTCTGTACACTGGGGTGAAGGGCTGACTCAATGTGCTCTTCTGAGCCAGGCAGTTACACTGCGAATCTAAGAGCTGAGAAAAAGCGTTTATTTCTGGCTGAAAAACACGTTTTGAAAACTGTGCTGTTCCTGCCCTATAAGTTACATGGGGGTTACCAAAGTTGCCAAAACATGTTTATTTCTGCTGAAAAACACGTTTTGACAATTTCTGTACACTGGGGTTAAGGGCTGACTCAATGTGCTCTTCTGAGCCAGGCAGTTACACAGCGATTCTAAGGGCTGACAAAACGCGTTTATTTCGGGCTGAAAAACACGTTTTGAAAACTGTGTTGTTCCTGCCCTATAAGTTACATGGGGGTTACCAAAGTTGCCAAAACGTGTTTATTTCTGCTGAAAAACACGTTTTGACAATTTCTGAGCACTGGGGTTAAGGGCTGACTCAGTGTGCTCTTCTGAGCCAAGCAGTTACACTGCGAATCTAAGAGCTGAGAAAAAGCGTTTATTTCGGGCTGAAAAACACGTTTTAAAAACAGTGTTTTTCCTGCCCTATAAGTTACATGGGGGTTTCCAAAGTTGCCAAAACGTGTTTATTTCTGCTGAAAAACACGTTTTGACAATTTCTGAGCACTGGGGTTAAGGGCTGACTCAGTGTGCTCTTCTGAGCCAGGCAGTTACACTGCGAATCTAAGAGCTGAGAAAAAGCGTATATTTCGGGCTGAAAAACACGTTTTGAAAACTGTGCTGTTCCTGCCCTATAAGTTACATGGGGGTTACCAAAGTTGCCAAAACATGTTTATTTCTGCTGAAAAACACGTTTTGACAATTTCTGTACACTGGGGTGAAGGGCTGACTCAATGTGCTCTTCTGAGCCAGGCAGTTACACTGCGAATCTAAGAGCTGAGAAAAAGCGTATATTTCGGGCTGAAAAACACGTTTTGAAAACTGTGCTGTTCCTGCCCTATAAGTTACATGGGGGTTACCAAAGTTGCCAAAACATGTTTATTTCTGCTGAAAAACACGTTTTGACAATTTCTGTACACTGGGGTTAAGGGCTGACTCAATGTGCTCTTCTGTGCCAGGCAGTTACACAGCGATTCTAAGGGCTGACAAAACGCGTTTATTTCGGGCTGAAAAACACGTTTTGAAAACTGTGTTGTTCCTGCCCTATAAGTTACATGGGGGTTACCAAAGTTGCCAAAACGTGTTTATTTCTGCTGAAAAACACGTTTTGACAATTTCTGAGCACTGGGGTTAAGGGCTGACTCAGTGTGCTCTTCTGAGCCAAGCAGTTACACTGCGAATCTAAGAGCTGAGAAAAAGCGTTTATTTCGGGCTGAAAAACACGTTTTGAAAACTGTGTTGTTCCTGCCCTATAAGTTACATGGGGGTTACCAAAGTTGCCAAAACGTGTTTATTTCTGCTGAAAAACACGTTTTGACAATTTCTGAGCACTGGGGTTAAGGGCTGACTCAGTGTGCTCTTCTGAGCCAAGCAGTTACACTGCGAATCTAAGAGCTGAGAAAAAGCGTTTATTTCGGGCTGAAAAACACGTTTTGAAAACTGTGCTGTTCCTGCCCTATAAGTTACATGGGGGTTACCAAAGTTGCCAAAACATGTTTATTTCTGCTGAAAAACACGTTTTGACAATTTCTGTACACTGGGGTTAAGGGCTGACTCAATGTGCTCTTCTGAGCCAGGCAGTTACACAGCGATTCTAAGGGCTGACAAAACGCGTTTATTTCGGGCTGAAAAACTCGTTTTGAAAACTGTGTTGTTCCTGCCCTATAAGTTACATGGGGGTTACCAAAGTTGCCAAAACGTGTTTATTTCTGCTGAAAAACACGTTTTGACAATTTCTGAGCACTGGGGTTAAGGGCTGACTCAATGTGCTCTTCTGAGCCAGGCAGTTACACTGCGAATCTAAGAGCTGAGAAAAAGCGTTTATTTCTGGCTGAAAAACACGTTTTGAAAACTGTGCTGTTCCTGCCCTTTAAGTTACATGGGGGTTACCAAAGTTGCCAAAACATGTTTATTTCTGCTGAAAAACACGTTTTGACAATTTCTGTACACTGGGGTTAAGGGCTGACTCAATGTGCTCTTCTGAGCCAGGCAGTTACACAGCGATTCTAAGGGCTGACAAAACGCGTTTATTTCGGGCTGAAAAACACGTTTTGAAAACTGTGTTGTTCCTGCCCTATAAGTTACATGGGGGTTACCAAAGTTGCCAAAACGTGTTTATTTCTGCTGAAAAACACGTTTTGACAATTTCTGAGCACTGGGGTTAAGGGCTGACTCAGTGTGCTCTTCTGAGCCAAGCAGTTACACTGCGAATCTAAGAGCTGAGAAAAAGCGTTTATTTCGGGCTGAAAAACACGTTTTGAAAACTGTGCTGTTCCTGCCCTATAAGTTACATGGGGGTTACCAAAGTTGCCAAAACATGTTTATTTCTGCTGAAAAACACGTTTTGACAATTTCTGTACACTGGGGTGAAGGGCTGACTCAATGTGCTCTTCTGAGCCAGGCAGTTACACTGCGAATCTAAGAGCTGAGAAAAAGCGTTTATTTCGGGCTGAAAAACACGTTTTGAAAACTGTGCTGTTCCTGCCCTATAAGTTACATGGGGGTTTCCAAAGTTGCCAAAACGTGTTTATTTCTGCTGAAAAACACGTTTTGACAATTTCTGAGCACTGGGGTTAAGGGCTGACTCAGTGTGCTCTTCTGAGCCAGGCAGTTACACTGCGAATCTAAGAGCTGAGAAAAAGCGTTTATTTCGGGCTGAAAAACACGTTTTGAAAACTGTGCTGTTCCTGCCCTATAAGTTACATGGGGGTTACCAAAGTTGCCAAAACATGTTTATTTCTGCTGAAAAACACGTTTTGACAATTTCTGTACACTGGGGTTAAGGGCTGACTCAATGTGCTCTTCTGAGCCAGGCAGTTACACAGCGAATCTAAGAGCTGAGAAAAAGCGTTTATTTCTGGCTGAAAAACACGTTTTGAAAACTGTGCTGTTCCTGCCCTATAAGTTACATGGGGGTTACCAAAGTTGCCAAAACATGTTTATTTCTGCTGAAAAACACGTTTTGACAATTTCTGTACACTGGGGTTAAGGGCTGACTCAATGTGCTCTTCTGAGCCAGGCAGTTACACAGCGATTCTAAGGGCTGACAAAACGCGTTTATTTCGGGCTGAAAAACACGTTTTGAAAACTGTGTTGTTCCTGCCCTATAAGTTACTTGGGGGTTACCAAAGTTGCCAAAACGTGTTTATTTCTGCTGAAAAACACGTTTTGACAATTTCTGAGCACTGGGGTTAAGGGCTGACTCAGTGTGCTCTTCTGAGCCAAGCAGTTACACTGCGAATCTAAGAGCTGAGAAAAAGCGTTTATTTCGGGCTGAAAAACACGTTTTGAAAACAGTGTTGTTCCTGCCTTATAAGTTACATGGGGGTTACCAAAGTTGCCAAAACGTGTTTATTTCTGCTGAAAAACACGTTTTGACAATTTCTGAGCACTGGGGTTAAGGGCTGACTCAGTGTGCTCTTCTGAGCCAGGCAGTTACACTGCGAATCTAAGAGCTGAGAAAAAGCGTTTATTTCGGGCTGAAAAACACGTTTTGAAAACTGTGCTGTTCCTGCCCTATAAGTTACATGGGGGTTACCAAAGTTGCCAAAACATGTTTATTTCTGCTGAAAAACACGTTTTGACAATTTCTGTACACTGGGGTTAAGGGCTGACTCAATGTGCTCTTCTGTGCCAGGCAGTTACACAGCGATTCTAAGGGCTGACAAAACGCGTTTATTTCGGGCTGAAAAACACGTTTTGAAAACTGTGTTGTTCCTGCCCTATAAGTTACATGGGGGTTACCAAAGTTTCCAAAACGTGTTTATTTCTGCTGAAAAACACGTTTTGACAATTTCTGAGCACTGGGGTTAAGGGCTGACTCAGTGTGCTCTTCTGAGCCAAGCAGTTACACTGCGAATCTAAGAGCTGAGAAAAAGCGTTTATTTCGGGCTGAAAAACACGTTTTGAAAACTGTGCTGTTCCTGCCCTTTAAGTTACATGGGGGTTACCAAAGTTGCCAAAACATGTTTATTTCTGCTGAAAAACACGTTTTGACAATTTCTGTACACTGGGGTGAAGGGCTGACTCAATGTGCTCTTCTGAGCCAGGCAGTTACACTGCGAATCTAAGAGCTGAGAAAAAGCGTTTATTTCGGGCTGAAAAACACGTTTTGAAAACTGTGCTGTTCCTGCCCTATAAGTTACATGGGGGTTACCAAAGTTGCCAAAACATGTTTATTTCTGCTGAAAAACACGTTTTGACAATTTCTGTACTCTGGGGTTAAGGGCTGACTCAATGTGCTCTTCTGAGCCAGGCAGTTACACAGCGATTCTAAGGGCTGACAAAACGCATTTATTTCGGGCTGAAAAACACGTTTTGAAAACTGTGTTGTTCCTGCCCTATAAGTTACATGGGGGTTACCAAAGTTGCCAAAACATGTTTATTTCTGCTGAAAAACACGTTTTGACAATTTCTGTACACTGGGGTTAAGGGCTGACTCAATGTGCTCTTCTGTGCCAAGCAGTTACACAGCGATTCTAAGGGCTGACAAAACGCGTTTATTTCGGGCTGAAAAACACGTTTTGAAAACTGTTTTGTTCCTGCCCTATAAGTTACATGGGGGTTACCAAAGTTGCCAAAACGTGTTTATTTCTGCTGAAAAACACGTTTTGACAATTTCTGAGCACTGGGGTTAAGGGCTGACTCAGTGTGCTCTTCTGAGCCAAGCAGTTACACTGCGAATCTAAGAGCTGAGAAAAAGCGTTTATTTCGGGCTGAAAAACACGTTTTGAAAACTGTGCTGTTCCTGCCCTATAAGTTACATGGGGGTTACCAAAGTTGCCAAAACATGTTTATTTCTGCTGAAAAACACGTTTTGACAATTTATGTACACTGGGGTGAAGGGCTGACTCAATGTGCTCTTCTGAGCCAGGCAGTTACACTGCGAATCTAAGAGCTGAGAAAAAGCGTTTATTTCGGGCTGAAAAACACGTTTTGAAAACTGTGCTGTTCCTGCCCTATAAGTTACATGGGGGTTACCAAAGTTGCCAAAACTTGTTTATTTCTGCTGAAAAACACGTTTTGACAATTTCTGTACACTGGGGTTAAGGGCTGACTCAATGTGCTCTTCTGAGCCAGGCAGTTATACAGCGATTCTAAGGGATGACAAAACGCGTTTATTTCTGGCTGAAAAACACGTTTTGAAAACTGTGTTGTTCCTGCCCTATAAGTTACATGGGGGTTACCAAAGTTGCCAAAACGTGTTTATTTCTGCTGAAAAACACGTTTTGACAATTTCTGAGCACTGGGGTTAAGGGCTGACTCAGTGTGCTCTTCTGAGCCAAGCAGTTACACTGCGAATCTAAGAGCTGAGAAAAAGCGTTTATTTCGGGCTGAAAAACACGTTTTGAAAACAGTGTTGTTCCTGCCCTATAAGTTACATGGGGGTTTCCAAAGTTGCCAAAACGTGTTTATTTCTGCTGAAAAACACGTTTTGACAATTTCTGAGCACTGGGGTTAAGGGCTGACTCAGTGTGCTCTTCTGAGCCAGGCAGTTACACTGCGAATCTAAGAGCTGAGAAAAAGCGTATATTTCGGGCTGAAAAACACGTTTTGAAAACTGTGCTGTTCCTGCCCTATAAGTTACATGGGGGTTACCAAAGTTGCCAAAACATGTTTATTTCTGCTGAAAAACACGTTTTGACAATTTCTGTACACTGGGGTTAAGGGCTGACTCAATGTGCTCTTCTGAGCCAGGCAGTTACACAGCGATTCTAAGGGCTGACAAAACGCGTTTATTTCGGGTTGAAAAACACGTTTTGAAAACTGTGTTGTTCCTGCCCTATAAGTTACATGGGGGTTACCAAAGTTGCCAAAACATCTTTATTTCTGCTGAAAAACACGTTTTGACAATTTCTGTACACTGGGGTTAAGGGCTGACTCAATGTGCTCTTCTGTGCCAAGCAGTTACACAGCGATTCTAAGGGCTGACAAAACGCGTTTATTTCGGGCTGAAAAACACGTTTTGAAAACTGTGTTGTTCCTGCCCTATAAGTTACATGGGGGATACCAAAGTTGCCAAAACGTGTTTATTTCTGCTGAAAAACACGTTTTGACAATTTCTGAGCACTGGGGTTAAGGGCTGACTCAGTGTGCTCTTCTGAGCCAAGCAGTTACACTGCGAATCTAAGAGCTGAGAAAAAGCGTTTATTTCGGGCTGAAAAACACGTTTTGAAAACTGTGCTGTTCCTGCCCTATAAGTTACATGGGGGTTACCAAAGTTGCCAAAACATGTTTATTTCTGCTGAAAAACACGTTTTGACAATTTCTGTACACTGGGGTGAAGGGCTGACTCAATGTGCTCTTCTGAGCCAGGCAGTTACACTGCGAATCTAAGAGCTGAGAAAAAGCGTTTATTTCGGGCTGAAAAACACGTTTTGAAAACTGTGCTGTTCCTGCCCTATAAGTTACATGGGGGTTACCAAAGTTGCCAAAACATGTTTATTTCTGCTGAAAAACACGTTTTGACAATTTCTGTACACTGGGGTTAAGGGCTGACTCAATGTGCTCTTCTGAGCCAGGCAGTTACACAGCGATTCTAAGGGCTGACAAAACGCGTTTATTTCGGGCTGAAAAACACGTTTTGAAAACTGTGTTGTTCCTGCCCTATAAGTTACATGGGGGTTACCAAAGTTGCCAAAACGTGTTTATTTCTGCTGAAAAACACGTTTTGACAATTTCTGAGCACTGGGGTTAAGGGCTGACTCAGTGTGCTCTTCTGAGCCAAGCAGTTACACTGCGAATCTAAGAGCTGAGAAAAAGCGTTTATTTCGGGCTGAAAAACACGTTTTGAAAACAGTGTTGTTCCTGCCCTATAAGTTACATGGGGGTTTCCAAAGTTGCCAAAACGTGTTTATTTCTGCTGAAAAACACGTTTTGACAATTTCTGAGCACTGGGGTTAAGGGCTGACTCAGTGTGCTCTTCTGAGCCAGGCAGTTACACTGCGAATCTAAGAGCTGAGAAAAAGCGTATATTTCGGGCTGAAAAACACGTTTTGAAAACTGTGCTGTTCCTGCCCTATAAGTTACATGGGGGTTACCAAAGTTGCCAAAACATGTTTATTTCTGCTGAAAAACACGTTTTGACAATTTCTGTACACTGGGGTTAAGGGCTGACTCAATGTGCTCTTCTGTGCCAGGCAGTTACACAGCGATTCTAAGGGCTGACAAAACGCGTTTATTTCGGGCTGAAAAACACGTTTTGAAAACTGTGTTGTTCCTGCCCTATAAGTTACATGGGGGTTACCAAAGTTGCCAAAACGTGTTTATTTCTGCTGAAAAACACGTTTTGACAATTTCTGAGCACTGGGGTTAAGGGCTGACTCAGTGTGCTCTTCTGAGCCAAGCAGTTACACTGCGAATCTAAGAGCTGAGAAAAAGCGTTTATTTCGGGCTGAAAAACACGTTTTGAAAACTGTGCTGTTCCTGCCCTATAAGTTACATGGGGGTTACCAAAGTTGCCAAAACATGTTTATTTCTGCTGAAAAACACGTTTTGACAATTTCTGTACACTGGGGTGAAGGGCTGACTCAATGTGCTCTTCTGAGCCAGGCAGTTACACTGCGAATCTAAGAGCTGAGAAAAAGCGTTTATTTCGGGCTGAAAAACACGTTTTGAAAACTGTGCTGTTCCTGCCCTATAAGTTACATGGGGGTTACCAAAGTTGCCAAAACATGTTTATTTCTGCTGAAAAACACGTTTTGACAATTTCTGTACACTGGGGTTAAGGGCTGACTCAATGTGCTCTTCTGAGCCAGGCAGTTACACAGCGATTCTAAGGGCTGACAAAACGCGTTTATTTCGGGCTGAAAAACACGTTTTGAAAACTGTGTTGTTCCTGCCCTATAAGTTACATGGGGGTTACCAAAGTTGCCAAAACATGTTTATTTCTGCTGAAAAACACGTTTTGACAATTTCTGTACACTGGGGTTAAGGGCTGACTCAATGTGCTCTTCTGTGCCAGGCAGTTACACAGCGATTCTAAGGGCTGACAAAACGCGTTTATTTCGGGCTGAAAAACACGTTTTGAAAACTGTGTTGTTCCTGCCCTATAAGTTACATGGGGGTTACCAAAGTTGCCAAAACGTGTTTATTTCTGCTGAAAAACACGTTTTGACAATTTCTGAGCACTGGGGTTAAGGGCTGACTCAGTGTGCTCTTCTGAGCCAAGCAGTTACACTGCGAATCTAAGAGCTGAGAAAAAGCGTTTATTTCGGGCTGAAAAACACGTTTTGAAAACTGTGCTGTTCCTGCCCTATAAGTTACATGGGGGTTACCAAAGTTGCCAAAACATGTTTATTTCTGCTGAAAAACACGTTTTGACAATTTCTGTACACTGGGGTGAAGGGCTGACTCAATGTGCTCTTCTGAGCCAGGCAGTTACACTGCGAATCTAAGAGCTGAGAAAAAGCGTTTATTTCGGGCTGAAAAACACGTTTTGAAAACTGTGCTGTTCCTGCCCTATAAGTTACATGGGGGTTTCCAAAGTTGCCAAAACATGTTTATTTCTGCTGAAAAACACGTTTTGACAATTTCTGAGCACTGGGGTTAAGGGTTGACTCAGTGTGCTCTTCTGAGCCAGGCAGTTACACTGCGAATCTAAGAGCTGAGAAAAAGCGTTTATTTCGGGCTGAAAAACACGTTTTGAAAACTGTGCTGTTCCTGCCCTATAAGTTACATGGGGGTTACCAAAGTTGCCAAAACATGTTTATTTCTGCTGAAAAACACGTTTTGACAATTTCTGTACACTGGGGTTAAGGGCTGACTCAATGTGCTCTTCTGAGCCAGGCAGTTACACAGCGATTCTAAGGGCTGACAAAACGCGTTTATTTCGGGCTGAAAAACACGTTTTGAAAACTGTGTTGTTCCTGCCCTATAAGTTACATGGGGGTTACCAAAGTTGCCAAAACGTGTTTATTTCTGCTGAAAAACACGTTTTGACAATTTCTGAGCACTGGGGTTAAGGGCTGACTCAGTGTGCTCTTCTGAGCCAAGCAGTTACACTGCGAATCTAAGAGCTGAGAAAAAGCGTTTATTTCGGGCTGAAAAACACGTTTTGAAAACTGTGCTGTTCCTGCCCTATAAGTTACATGGGGGTTACCAAAGTTGCCAAAACATGTTTATTTCTGCTGAAAAACACGTTTTGACAATTTCTGTACACTGGGGTTAAGGGCTGACTCAATGTGCTCTTCTGAGCCAGGCAGTTACACAGCGATTCTAAGGGCTGACAAAACGCGTTTATTTCGGGCTGAAAAACACGTTTTGAAAACTGTGTTGTTCCTGCCCTATAAGTTACATGGGGGTTACCAAAGTTGCCAAAACATGTTTATTTCTGCTGAAAAACACGTTTTGACAATTTCTGTACACTGGGGTTAAGGGCTGACTCAATGTGCTCTTCTGTGCCAGGCAGTTACACAGCGATTCTAAGGGCTGACAAAACGCGTTTATTTCGGGCTGAAAAACACGTTTTGAAAACTGTGTTGTTCCTGCCCTATAAGTTACATGGGGGTTACCAAAGTTGCCAAAACGTGTTTATTTCTGCTGAAAAACACGTTTTGACAATTTCTGAGCACTGGGGTTAAGGGCTGACTCAGTGTGCTCTTCTGAGCCAAGCAGTTACACTGCGAATCTAAGAGCTGAGAAAAAGCGTTTATTTCGGGCTGAAAAACACGTTTTGAAAACTGTGCTGTTCCTGCCCTATAAGTTACATGGGGGTTACCAAAGTTGCCAAAACATGTTTATTTCTGCTGAAAAACACGTTTTGACAATTTCTGTACACTGGGGTTAAGGGCTGACTCAATGTGCTCTTCTGAGCCAGGCAGTTACACAGCGATTCTAAGGGCTGACAAAACGCGTTTATTTCGGGCTGAAAAACACGTTTTGAAAACTGTGTTGTTCCTGCCCTATAAGTTACATGGGGGTTACCAAAGTTGCCAAAACGTGTTTATTTCTGCTGAAAAACACGTTTTGACAATTTCTGAGCACTGGGGTTAAGGGCTGACTCAGTGTGCTCTTCTGAGCCAAGCAGTTACACTGCGAATCTAAGAGCTGAGAAAAAGCGTTTATTTCGGGCTGAAAAACACGTTTTGAAAACTGTGCTGTTCCTGCCCTATAAGTTACATGGGGGTTACCAAAGTTGCCAAAACATGTTTATTTCTGCTGAAAAACACGTTTTGACAATTTCTGTACACTGGGGTGAAGGGCTGACTCAATGTGCTCTTCTGAGCCAGGCAGTTACACTGCGAATCTAAGAGCTGAGAAAAAGCGTTTATTTCGGGCTGAAAAACACGTTTTGAAAACTGTGCTGTTCCTGCCCTATAAGTTACATGGGGGTTACCAAAGTTGCCAAAACATGTTTATTTCTGCTGAAAAACACGTTTTGACAATTTCTGTACACTGGGGTTAAGGGCTGACTCAATGTGCTCTTCTGTGCCAGGCAGTTACACAGCGATTCTAAGGGCTGACAAAACGGGTTTATTTCGGGCTGAACAACACGTTTTGAAAACTGTGTTGTTCCTGCCCTATAAGTTACATGGGGGTTACCAAAGTTGCCAAAACGTGTTTATTTCTGCTGAAAAACACGTTTTGACAATTTCTGAGCACTGGGGTTAAGGGCTGACTCAGTGTGCTCTTCTGAGCCAGGCAGTTACACTGCGAATCTAAGAGCTGAGAAAAAGCGTTTATTTCGGGCTGAAAAACACGTTTTGAAAACTGTGCTGTTCCTGCCCTATAAGTTACATGGGGGTTACCAAAGTTGCCAAAACATGTTTATTTCTGCTGAAAAACACGTTTTGACAATTTCTGTACACTGGGGTTAAGGGCTGACTCAATGTGCTCTTCTGAGCCAGGCAGTTACACAGCGATTCTAAGGGCTGACAAAACGCGTTTATTTCGGGCTGAAAAACACGTTTTGAAAACTGTGTTGTTCCTGCCCTATAAGTTACATGGGGGTTACCAAAGTTGCCAAAACGTGTTTATTTCTGCTGAAAAACACGTTTTGACAATTTCTGAGCACTGGGGTTAAGGGCTGACTCAGTGTGCTCTTCTGAGCCAAGCAGTTACACTGCGAATCTAAGAGCTGAGAAAAAGCGTTTATTTCGGGCTGAAAAACACGTTTTGAAAACAGTGTTGTTCCTGCCCTATAAGTTACATGGGGGTTACCAAAGTTGCCAAAACGTGTTTATTTCTGCTGAAAAACACGTTTTGACAATTTCTGAGCACTGGGGTTAAGGGCTGACTCAGTGTGCTCTTCTGAGCCAGGCAGTTACACTGCGAATCTAAGAGCTGAGAAAAAGCGTTTATTTCGGGCTGAAAAACACGTTTTGAAAACTGTGCTGTTCCTGCCCTATAAGTTACATGGGGGTTACCAAAGTTGCCAAAACATGTTTATTTCTGCTGAAAAACACGTTTTGACAATTTCTGTACACTGGGGTTAAGGGCTGACTCAATGTGCTCTTCTGTGCCAGGCAGTTACACAGCGATTCTAAGGGCTGACAAAACGCGTTTATTTCGGGCTGAAAAACACGTTTTGAAAACTGTGTTGTTCCTGCCCTATAAGTTACATGGGGGTTACCAAAGTTGCCAAAACGTGTTTATTTCTGCTGAAAAACACGTTTTGACAATTTCTGAGCACTGGGGTTAAGGGCTGACTCAGTGTTCTCTTCTGAGCCAAGCAGTTACACTGCGAATCTAAGAGCTGAGAAAAAGCGTTTATTTCGGGCTGAAAAACACGTTTTGAAAACTGTGCTGTTCCTGCCCTATAAGTTACATGGGGGTTACCAAAGTTGCCAAAACATGTTTATTTCTGCTGAAAAACACGTTTTGACAATTTCTGTACACTGGGGTGAAGGGCTGACTCAATGTGCTCTTCTGAGCCAGGCAGTTACACTGCGAATCTAAGAGCTGAGAAAAAGCGTTTATTTCTGGCTGAAAAACACGTTTTGAAAACTGTGCTGTTCCTGCCCTATAAGTTACATGGGGGTTACCAAAGTTGCCAAAACATGTTTATTTCTGCTGAAAAACACGTTTTGACAATTTCTGTACACTGGGGTTAAGGGCTGACTCAATGTGCTCTTCTGAGCCAGGCAGTTACACAGCGATTCTAAGGGCTGACAAAACGCGTTTATTTCGGGCTGAAAAACACGTTTTGAAAACTGTGTTGTTCCTGCCCTATAAGTTACATGGGGGTTACCAAAGTTGCCAAAACGTGTTTATTTCTGCTGAAAAACACGTTTTGACAATTTCTGAGCACTGGGGTTAAGGGCTGACTCAGTGTGCTCTTCTGAGCCAGGCAGTTACACTGCGAATCTAAGAGCTGAGAAAAAGCGTTTATTTCGGGCTGAAAAACACGTTTTGAAAACTGTGCTGTTCCTGCCCTATAAGTTACATGGGGGTTACCAAAGTTGCCAAAACATGTTTATTTCTGCTGAAAAACACGTTTTGACAATTTCTGTACACTGGGGTTAAGGGCTGACTCAATGTGCTCTTCTGTGCCAGGCAGTTACACAGCGATTCTAAGGGCTGACAAAACGCGTTTATTTCGGGCTGAAAAACACGTTTTGAAAACTGTGTTGTTCCTGCCCTATAAGTTACATGGGGGTTACCAAAGTTGCCAAAACGTGTTTATTTCTGCTGAAAAACACGTTTTGACAATTTCTGAGCACTGGGGTTAAGGGCTGACTCAGTGTGCTCTTCTGAGCCAAGCAGTTACACTGCGAATCTAAGAGCTGAGAAAAAGCGTTTATTTCGGGCTGAAAAACACGTTTTGAAAACTGTGCTGTTCCTGCCCTATAAGTTACATGGGGGTTACCAAAGTTGCCAAAACATGTTTATTTCTGCTGAAAAACACGTTTTGACAATTTCTGTACACTGGGGTGAAGGGCTGACTCAATGTGCTCTTCTGAGCCAGGCAGTTACACTGCGAATCTAAGAGCTGAGAAAAAGCGTTTATTTCGGGCTGAAAAACACGTTTTGAAAACTGTGCTGTTCCTGCCCTATAAGTTACATGGGGGTTACCAAAGTTGCCAAAACATGTTTATTTCTGCTGAAAAACACGTTTTGACAATTTCTGTACACTGGGGTTAAGGGCTGACTCAATGTGCTCTTCTGAGCCAGGCAGTTACACAGCGATTCTAAGGGCTGACAAAACGCGTTTATTTCGGGCTGAAAAACACGTTTTGAAAACTGTGTTGTTCCTGCCCTATAAGTTACATGGGGGTTACCAAAGTTGCCAAAACATGTTTATTTCTGCTGAAAAACACGTTTTGACAATTTCTGAGCACTGGGGTTAAGGGTTGACTCAGTGTGCTCTTCTGAGCCAGGCAGTTACACTGCGAATCTAAGAGCTGAGAAAAAGCGTTTATTTCGGGCTGAAAAACACGTTTTGAAAACTGTGCTGTTCCTGCCCTATAAGTTACATGGGGGTTACCAAAGTTGCCAAAACATGTTTATTTCTGCTGAAAAACACGTTTTGACAATTTCTGTACACTGGGGTGAAGGGCTGACTCAATGTGCTCTTCTGAGCCAGGCAGTTACACTGCGAATCTAAGAGCTGAGAAAAAGCGTTTATTTCTGGCTGAAAAACACGTTTTGAAAACTGTGTTGTTCCTGCCCTATAAGTTACATGGGGGTTACCAAAGTTGCCAAAACATGTTTATTTCTGCTGAAAAACACGTTTTGACAATTTCTGTACACTGGGGTTAAGGGCTGACTCAATGTGCTCTTCTGAGCCAGGCAGTTACACAGCGATTCTAAGGGCTGACAAAACGCGTTTATTTCGGGCTGAAAAACACGTTTTGAAAACTGTGTTGTTCCTGCCCTATAAGTTACATGGGGGTTACCAAAGTTGCCAAAACGTGTTTATTTCTGCTGAAAAACACGTTTTGACAATTTCTGAGCACTGGGGTTAAGGGCTGACTCAGTGTGCTCTTCTGAGCCAAGCAGTTACACTGCGAATCTAAGAGCTGAGAAAAAGCGTTTATTTCGGGCTGAAAAACACGTTTTGAAAACAGTGTTGTTCCTGCCCTATAAGTTACATGGGGGTTACCAAAGTTGCCAAAACGTGTTTATTTCTGCTGAAAAA
Organism: Atractosteus spatula; assembly: GCF_055471065.1. Classification (NCBI taxonomy): domain Eukaryota; kingdom Metazoa; phylum Chordata; class Actinopteri; order Semionotiformes; family Lepisosteidae; genus Atractosteus; species Atractosteus spatula. The sequence goes on from NC_142718.1 coordinate 15,104,777, forward strand.
CACGTTTTGACAATTTCTGAGCACTGGGGTTAAGGGCTGACTCAGTGTGCTCTTCTGAGCCAGGCAGTTACACTGCGAATCTAAGAGCTGAGAAAAAGCGTTTATTTCGGGCTGAAAAACACGTTTTGAAAACTGTGCTGTTCCTGCCCTATAAGTTACATGGGGGTTACCAAAGTTGCCAAAACATGTTTATTTCTGCTGAAAAACACGTTTTGACAATTTCTGTACACTGGGGTTAAGGGCTGACTCAATGTGCTCTTCTGTGCCAGGCAGTTACACAGCGATTCTAAGGGCTGACAAAACGCGTTTATTTCGGGCTGAAAAACACGTTTTGAAAACTGTGTTGTTCCTGCCCTATAAGTTACATGGGGGTTACCAAAGTTGCCAAAACGTGTTTATTTCTGCTGAAAAACACGTTTTGACAATTTCTGAGCACTGGGGTTAAGGGCTGACTCAGTGTGCTCTTCTGAGCCAAGCAGTTACACTGCGAATCTAAGAGCTGAGAAAAAGCGTTTATTTCGGGCTGAAAAACACGTTTTGAAAACTGTGCTGTTCCTGCCCTATAAGTTACATGGGGGTTACCAAAGTTGCCAAAACATGTTTATTTCTGCTGAAAAACACGTTTTGACAATTTCTGTACACTGGGGTGAAGGGCTGACTCAATGTGCTCTTCTGAGCCAGGCAGTTACACAGCGATTCTAAGGGCTGACAAAACGCGTTTATTTCGGGCTGAAAAACACGTTTTGAAAACTGTGTTGTTCCTGCCCTATAAGTTACATGGGGGTTACCAAAGTTGCCAAAACATGTTTATTTCTGCTGAAAAACACGTTTTGACAATTTCTGAGCACTGGGGTTAAGGGCTGACTCAGTGTGCTCTTCTGAGCCAGGCAGTTACACTGCGAATCTAAGAGCTGAGAAAAAGCGTTTATTTCGGGCTAAAAAACACGTTTTGAAAACTGTGTTGTTCCTGCCCTATAAGTTACATGGGGGTTACCAAAGTTGCCAAAACGTGTTTATTTCTGCTGAAAAACACGTTTTGACAATTTCTGAGCACTGGGGTTAAGGGCTGACTCAGTGTGCTCTTCTGAGCCAAGCAGTTACACTGCGAATCTAAGAGCTGAGAAAAAGCGTTTATTTCGGGCTGAAAAACACGTTTTGAAAACTGTGCTGTTCCTGCCCTATAAGTTACATGGGGGTTACCAAAGTTGACAAAACATGTTTATTTCTGCTGAAAAACACGTTTTGACAATTTCTGTACACTGGGGTGAAGGGCTGACTCAATGTGCTCTTCTGAGCCAGGCAGTTACACTGCGAATCTAAGAGCTGAGAAAAAGCGTTTATTTCGGGCTGAAAAACACGTTTTGAAAACTGTGCTGTTCCTGCCCTATAAGTTACATGGGGGTTTCCAAAGTTGCCAAAACGTGTTTATTTCTGCTGAAAAACACGTTTTGACAATTTCTGTACACTGGGGTTAAGGGCTGACTCAATGTGCTCTTCTGAGCCAGGCAGTTACACAGCGATTCTAAGGGCTGACAAAACGCGTTTATTTCGGGCTGAAAAACACGTTTTGAAAACTGTGTTGTTCCTGCCCTATAAGTTACATGGGGGTTACCAAAGTTGCCAAAACGTGTTTATTTCTGCTGAAAAACACGTTTTGACAATTTCTGAGCACTGGGGTTAAGGGCTGACTCAGTGTGCTCTTCTGAGCCAAGCAGTTACACTGCGAATCTAAGAGCTGAGAAAAAGCGTTTATTTCGGGCTGAAAAACACGTTTTGAAAACTGTGCTGTTCCTGCCCTATAAGTTACATGGGGGTTACCAAAGTTGCCAAAACATGTTTATTTCTGCTGAAAAACACGTTTTGACAATTTCTGTACACTGGGGTTAAGGGCTGACTCAATGTGCTCTTCTGAGCCAGGCAGTTACACAGCGATTCTAAGGGCTGACAAAACGCGTTCATTTCGGGCTGAAAAACACGTTTTGAAAACTGTGTTGTTCCTGCCCTATAAGTTACATGGGGGTTACCAAAGTTGCCAAAACATGTTTATTTCTGCTGAAAAACACGTTTTGACAATTTCTGTACACTGGGGTTAAGGGCTGACTCAATGTGCTCTTCTGTGCCAGGCAGTTACACAGCGATTCTAAGGGCTGACAAAACGCGTTTATTTCGGGCTGAAAAACACGTTTTGAAAACTGTGTTGTTCCTGCCCTATAAGTTACATGGGGGTTACCAAAGTTGCCAAAACGTGTTTATTTCTGCTGAAAAACACGTTTTGACAATTTCTGAGCACTGGGGTTAAGGGCTGACTCAGTGTGCTCTTCTGAGCCAAGCAGTTACACTGCGAATCTAAGAGCTGAGAAAAAGCGTTTATTTCGGGCTGAAAAACACGTTTTGAAAACTGTGCTGTTCCTGCCCTATAAGTTACATGGGGGTTACCAAAGTTGCCAAAACATGTTTATTTCTGCTGAAAAACACGTTTTGACAATTTCTGAGCACTGGGGTTAAGGGCTGACTCAGTGTGCTCTTCTGAGCCAAGCAGTTACACTGCGAATCTAAGAGCTGAGAAAAAGCGTTTATTTCGGGCTGAAAAACACGTTTTGAAAACTGTGCTGTTCCTGCCCTATAAGTTACATGGGGGTTACCAAAGTTGCCAAAACATGTTTATTTCTGCTGAAAAACACGTTTTGACAATTTCTGTACACTGGGGTGAAGGGCTGACTCAATGTGCTCTTCTGAGCCAGGCAGTTACACTGCGAATCTAAGAGCTGAGAAAAAGCGTTTATTTCGGGCTGAAAAACACGTTTTGAAAACTGTGCTGTTCCTGCCCTATAAGTTACATGGGGGTTTCCAAAGTTGCCAAAACGTGTTTATTTCTGCTGAAAAACACGTTTTGATAATTTCTGAGCACTGGGGTTAAGGGCTGACTCAGTGTGCTCTTCTGAGCCAGGCAGTTACACTGCGAATCTAAGAGCTGAGAAAAAGCGTTTATTTCGGGCTGAAAAACACGTTTTGAAAACTGTGCTGTTCCTGCCCTATAAGTTACATGGGGGTTACCAAAGTTGCCAAAACATGTTTATTTCTGCTGAAAAACACGTTTTGACAATTTCTGTACACTGGGGTTAAGGGCTGACTCAATGTGCTCTTCTGTGCCAGGCAGTTACACAGCGATTCTAAGGGCTGACAAAACGCGTTTATTTCGGGCTGAACAACACTTTTTGAAAACTGTGTTGTTCCTGCCCTATAAGTTACATGGGGGTTACCAAAGTTGCCAAAACGTGTTTATTTCTGCTGAAAAACACGTTTTGACAATTTCTGAGCACTGGGGTTAAGGGCTGACTCAGTGTGCTCTTCTGAGCCAAGCAGTTACACTGCGAATCTAAGAGCTGAGAAAAAGCGTTTATTTCGGGCTGAAAAACACGTTTTGAAAACTGTGCTGTTCCTGCCCTATAAGTTACATGGGGGTTACCAAAGTTGCCAAAACATGTTTATTTCTGCTGAAAAACACGTTTTGACAATTTCTGTACACTGGGGTGAAGGGCTGACTCAATGTGCTCTTCTGAGCCAGGCAGTTACACTGCGAATCTAAGAGCTGAGAAAAAGCGTTTATTTCTGGCTGAAAAACACGTTTTGAAAACTGTGCTGTTCCTGCCCTATAAGTTACATGGGGGTTACCAAAGTTGCCAAAACATGTTTATTTCTGCTGAAAAACACGTTTTGACAATTTCTGTACACTGGGGTTAAGGGCTGACTCAATGTGCTCTTCTGAGCCAGGCAGTTACACAGCGATTCTAAGGGCTGACAAAACGCGTTTATTTCGGGCTGAAAAACACGTTTTGAAAACTGTGTTGTTCCTGCCCTATTAGTTACATGGGGGTTACCAAAGTTGCCAAAACGTGTTTATTTCTGCTGAAAAACACGTTTTGACAATTTCTGAGCACTGGGGTTAAGGGCTGACTCAGTGTGCTCTTCTGAGCCAAGCAGTTACACTGCGAATCTAAGAGCTGAGAAAAAGCGTTTATTTCGGGCTGAAAAACACGTTTTGAAAACTGTGCTGTTCCTGCCCTATAAGTTACATGGGGGTTACCAAAGTTGCCAAAACATGTTTATTTCTGCTGAAAAACACGTTTTGACAATTTCTGTACACTGGGGTTAAGGGCTGACTCAATGTGCTCTTCTGAGCCAGGCAGTTACACAGCGATTCTAAGGGCTGACAAAACGCGTTTATTTCGGGCTGAAAAACACGTTTTGAAAACTGTGTTGTTCCTGCCCTATAAGTTACATGGGGGTTACCAAAGTTGCCAAAACATGTTTATTTCTGCTGAAAAACACGTTTTGACAATTTCTGTACACTGGGGTTAAGGGCTGACTCAATGTGCTCTTCTGTGCCAGGCAGTTACACAGCGATTCTAAGGGCTGACAAAACGCGTTTATTTCGGGCTGAAAAACACGTTTTGAAAACTGTGTTGTTCCTGCCCTATAAGTTACATGGGGGTTACCAAAGTTGCCAAAACGTGTTTATTTCTGCTGAAAAACACGTTTTGACAATTTCTGAGCACTGGGGTTAAGGGCTGACTCAGTGTGCTCTTCTGAGCCAAGCAGTTACACTGCGAATCTAAGAGCTGAGAAAAAGCGTTTATTTCGGGCTGAAAAACACGTTTTGAAAACTGTGCTGTTCCTGCCCTATAAGTTACATGGGGGTTACCAAAGTTGCCAAAACATGTTTATTTCTGCTGAAAAACACGTTTTGACAATTTCTGTACACTGGGGTTAAGGGCTGACTCAATGTGCTCTTCTGAGCCAGGCAGTTACACAGCGATTCTAAGGGCTGACAAAACGCGTTTATTTCGGGCTGAAAAACACGTTTTGAAAACTGTGTTGTTCCTGCCCTATAAGTTACATGGGGGTTACCAAAGTTGCCAAAACATGTTTATTTCTGCTGAAAAACACGTTTTGACAATTTCTGTACACTGGGGTGAAGGGCTGACTCAATGTGCTCTTCTGAGCCAGGCAGTTACACTGCGAATCTAAGAGCTGAGAAAAAGCGTTTATTTCGGGCTGAAAAACACGTTTTGAAAACTGTGCTGTTCCTGCCCTATAAGTTACATGGGGGTTTCCAAAGTTGCCAAAACGTGTTTATTTCTGCTGAAAAACACGTTTTGATAATTTCTGAGCACTGGGGTTAAGGGCTGACTCAGTGTGCTCTTCTGAGCCAGGCAGTTACACTGCGAATCTAAGAGCTGAGAAAAAGCGTTTATTTCGGGCTGAAAAACACGTTTTGAAAACTGTGCTGTTCCTGCCCTATAAGTTACATGGGGGTTACCAAAGTTGCCAAAACATGTTTATTTCTGCTGAAAAACACGTTTTGACAATTTCTGTACACTGGGGTTAAGGGCTGACTCAATGTGCTCTTCTGTGCCAGGCAGTTACACAGCGATTCTAAGGGCTGACAAAACGCGTTTATTTCGGGCTGAACAACACTTTTTGAAAACTGTGTTGTTCCTGCCCTATAAGTTACATGGGGGTTACCAAAGTTGCCAAAACGTGTTTATTTCTGCTGAAAAACACGTTTTGACAATTTCTGAGCACTGGGGTTAAGGGCTGACTCAGTGTGCTCTTCTGAGCCAAGCAGTTACACTGCGAATCTAAGAGCTGAGAAAAAGCGTTTATTTCGGGCTGAAAAACACGTTTTGAAAACTGTGCTGTTCCTGCCCTATAAGTTACATGGGGGTTACCAAAGTTGCCAAAACATGTTTATTTCTGCTGAAAAACACGTTTTGACAATTTCTGTACACTGGGGTGAAGGGCTGACTCAATGTGCTCTTCTGAGCCAGGCAGTTACACTGCGAATCTAAGAGCTGAGAAAAAGCGTTTATTTCTGGCTGAAAAACACGTTTTGAAAACTGTGCTGTTCCTGCCCTATAAGTTACATGGGGGTTACCAAAGTTGCCAAAACATGTTTATTTCTGCTGAAAAACACGTTTTGACAATTTCTGTACACTGGGGTTAAGGGCTGACTCAATGTGCTCTTCTGAGCCAGGCAGTTACACAGCGATTCTAAGGGCTGACAAAACGCGTTTATTTCGGGCTGAAAAACACGTTTTGAAAACTGTGTTGTTCCTGCCCTATTAGTTACATGGGGGTTACCAAAGTTGCCAAAACGTGTTTATTTCTGCTGAAAAACACGTTTTGACAATTTCTGAGCACTGGGGTTAAGGGCTGACTCAGTGTGCTCTTCTGAGCCAAGCAGTTACACTGCGAATCTAAGAGCTGAGAAAAAGCGTTTATTTCGGGCTGAAAAACACGTTTTGAAAACTGTGCTGTTCCTGCCCTATAAGTTACATGGGGGTTACCAAAGTTGCCAAAACATGTTTATTTCTGCTGAAAAACACGTTTTGACAATTTCTGTACACTGGGGTTAAGGGCTGACTCAATGTGCTCTTCTGAGCCAGGCAGTTACACAGCGATTCTAAGGGCTGACAAAACGCGTTTATTTCGGGCTGAAAAACACGTTTTGAAAACTGTGTTGTTCCTGCCCTATAAGTTACATGGGGGTTACCAAAGTTGCCAAAACATGTTTATTTCTGCTGAAAAACACGTTTTGACAATTTCTGTACACTGGGGTTAAGGGCTGACTCAATGTGCTCTTCTGTGCCAGGCAGTTACACAGCGATTCTAAGGGCTGACAAAACGCGTTTATTTCGGGCTGAAAAACACGTTTTGAAAACTGTGTTGTTCCTGCCCTATAAGTTACATGGGGGTTACCAAAGTTGCCAAAACGTGTTTATTTCTGCTGAAAAACACGTTTTGACAATTTCTGAGCACTGGGGTTAAGGGCTGACTCAGTGTGCTCTTCTGAGCCAAGCAGTTACACTGCGAATCTAAGAGCTGAGAAAAAGCGTTTATTTCGGGCTGAAAAACACGTTTTGAAAACTGTGCTGTTCCTGCCCTATAAGTTACATGGGGGTTACCAAAGTTGCCAAAACATGTTTATTTCTGCTGAAAAACACGTTTTGACAATTTCTGTACACTGGGGTTAAGGGCTGACTCAATGTGCTCTTCTGAGCCAGGCAGTTACACAGCGATTCTAAGGGCTGACAAAACGCGTTTATTTCGGGCTGAAAAACACGTTTTGAAAACTGTGTTGTTCCTGCCCTATAAGTTACATGGGGGTTACCAAAGTTGCCAAAACGTGTTTATTTCTGCTGAAAAACACGTTTTGACAATTTCTGAGCACTGGGGTTAAGGGCTGACTCAGTGTGCTCTTCTGAGCCAAGCAGTTACACTGCGAATCTAAGAGCTGAGAAAAAGCGTTTATTTCGGGCTGAAAAACACGTTTTGAAAACTGTGCTGTTCCTGCCCTATAAGTTACATGGGGGTTACCAAAGTTGCCAAAACATGTTTATTTCTGCTGAAAAACACGTTTTGACAATTTCTGTACACTGGGGTGAAGGGCTGACTCAATGTGCTCTTCTGAGCCAGGCAGTTACACTGCGAATCTAAGAGCTGAGAAAAAGCGTTTATTTCGGGCTGAAAAACACGTTTTGAAAACTGTGCTGTTCCTGCCCTATAAGTTACATGGGGGTTACCAAAGTTGCCAAAACATGTTTATTTCTGCTGAAAAACACGTTTTGACAATTTCTGTACACTGGGGTTAAGGGCTGACTCAATGTGCTCTTCTGTGCCAGGCAGTTACACAGCGATTCTAAGGGCTGACAAAACGCGTTTATTTCGGGCTGAACAACACGTTTTGAAAACTGTGTTGTTCCTGCCCTATAAGTTACATGGGGGTTACCAAAGTTGCCAAAACGTGTTTATTTCTGCTGAAAAACACGTTTTGACAATTTCTGAGCACTGGGGTTAAGGGCTGACTCAGTGTGCTCTTCTGAGCCAAGCAGTTACACTGCGAATCTAAGAGCTGAGAAAAAGCGTTTATTTCGGGCTGAAAAACACGTTTTGAAAACTGTGCTGTTCCTGCCCTATAAGTTACATGGGGGTTACCAAAGTTGCCAAAACATGTTTATTTCTGCTGAAAAACACGTTTTGACAATTTCTGTACACTGGGGTGAAGGGCTGACTCAATGTGCTCTTCTGAGCCAGGCAGTTACACTGCGAATCTAAGAGCTGAGAAAAAGCGTTTATTTCTGGCTGAAAAACACGTTTTGAAAACTGTGCTGTTCCTGCCCTATAAGTTACATGGGGGTTACCAAAGTTGCCAAAACATGTTTATTTCTGCTGAAAAACACGTTTTGACAATTTCTGTACACTGGGGTTAAGGGCTGACTCAATGTGCTCTTCTGAGCCAGGCAGTTACACAGCGATTCTAAGGGCTGACAAAACGCGTTTATTTCGGGCTGAAAAACACGTTTTGAAAACTGTGTTGTTCCTGCCCTATAAGTTACATGGGGGTTACCAAAGTTGCCAAAACGTGTTTATTTCTGCTGAAAAACACGTTTTGACAATTTCTGAGCACTGGGGTTAAGGGCTGACTCAGTGTGCTCTTCTGAGCCAAGCAGTTACACTGCGAATCTAAGAGCTGAGAAAAAGCGTTTATTTCGGGCTGAAAAACACGTTTTGAAAACAGTGTTGTTCCTGCCCTATAAGTTACATGGGGGTTACCAAAGTTGCCAAAACGTGTTTATTTCTGCTGAAAAACACGTTTTGACAATTTCTGAGCACTGGGGTTAAGGGCTGACTCAGTGTGCTCTTCTGAGCCAGGCAGTTACACTGCGAATCTAAGAGCTGAGAAAAAGCGTTTATTTCGGGCTGAAAAACACGTTTTGAAAACTGTGCTGTTCCTGCCCTATAAGTTACATGGGGGTTACCAAAGTTGCCAAAACATGTTTATTTCTGCTGAAAAACACGTTTTGACAATTTCTGTACACTGGGGTTAAGGGCTGACTCAATGTGCTCTTCTGTGCCAGGCAGTTACACAGCGATTCTAAGGGCTGACAAAACGCGTTTATTTCGGGCTGAAAAACACGTTTTGAAAACTGTGTTGTTCCTGCCCTATAAGTTACATGGGGGTTACCAAAGTTGCCAAAACGTGTTTATTTCTGCTGAAAAACACGTTTTGACAATTTCTGAGCACTGGGGTTAAGGGCTGACTCAGTGTGCTCTTCTGAGCCAAGCAGTTACACTGCGAATCTAAGAGCTGAGAAAAAGCGTTTATTTCGGGCTGAAAAACACGTTTTGAAAACTGTGCTGTTCCTGCCCTATAAGTTACATGGGGGTTACCAAAGTTGCCAAAACATGTTTATTTCTGCTGAAAAACACGTTTTGACAATTTCTGTACACTGGGGTGAAGGGCTGACTCAATGTGCTCTTCTGAGCCAGGCAGTTACACTGCGAATCTAAGAGCTGAGAAAAAGCGTTTATTTCTGGCTGAAAAACACGTTTTGAAAACTGTGCTGTTCCTGCCCTATAAGTTACATGGGGGTTACCAAAGTTGCCAAAACATGTTTATTTCTGCTGAAAAACACGTTTTGACAATTTCTGTACACTGGGGTTAAGGGCTGACTCAATGTGCTCTTCTGAGCCAGGCAGTTACACAGCGATTCTAAGGGCTGACAAAACGCGTTTATTTCGGGCTGAAAAACACGTTTTGAAAACTGTGTTGTTCCTGCCCTATAAGTTACATGGGGGTTACCAAAGTTGTCAAAACGTGTTTATTTCTGCTGAAAAACACGTTTTGACAATTTCTGAGCACTGGGGTTAAGGGCTGACTCAGTGTGCTCTTCTGAGCCAAGCAGTTACACTGCGAATCTAAGAGCTGAGAAAAAGCGTTTATTTCGGGCTGAAAAACACGTTTTGAAAACAGTGTTGTTCCTGCCCTATAAGTTACATGGGGGTTACCAAAGTTGCCAAAACGTGTTTATTTCTGCTGAAAAACACGTTTTGACAATTTCTGAGCACTGGGGTTAAGGGCTGACTCAGTGTGCTCTTCTGAGCCAGGCAGTTACACTGCGAATCTAAGAGCTGAGAAAAAGCGTTTATTTCGGGCTGAAAAACACGTTTTGAAAACTGTGCTGTTCCTGCCCTATAAGTTACATGGGGGTTACCAAAGTTGCCAAAACATGTTTATTTCTGCTGAAAAACACGTTTTGACAATTTCTGTACACTGGGGTTAAGGGCTGACTCAATGTGCTCTTCTGTGCCAGGCAGTTACACAGCGATTCTAAGGGCTGACAAAACGCGTTTATTTCGGGCTGAAAAACACGTTTTGAAAACTGTGTTGTTCCTGCCCTATAAGTTACATGGGGGTTACCAAAGTTGCCAAAACGTGTTTATTTCTGCTGAAAAACACGTTTTGACAATTTCTGAGCACTGGGGTTAAGGGCTGACTCAGTGTGCTCTTCTGAGCCAAGCAGTTACACTGCGAATCTAAGAGCTGAGAAAAAGCGTTTATTTCGGGCTGAAAAACACGTTTTGAAAACTGTGCTGTTCCTGCCCTATAAGTTACATGGGGGTTACCAAAGTTGCCAAAACATGTTTATTTCTGCTGAAAAACACGTTTTGACAATTTCTGTACACTGGGGTGAAGGGCTGACTCAATGTGCTCTTCTGAGCCAGGCAGTTACACTGCGAATCTAAGAGCTGAGAAAAAGCGTTTATTTCTGGCTGAAAAACACGTTTTGAAAACTGTGCTGTTCCTGCCCTATAAGTTACATGGGGGTTACCAAAGTTGCCAAAACATGTTTATTTCTGCTGAAAAACACGTTTTGACAATTTCTGTACACTGGGGTTAAGGGCTGACTCAATGTGCTCTTCTGAGCCAGGCAGTTACACAGCGATTCTAAGGGCTGACAAAACGCGTTTATTTCGGGCTGAAAAACACGTTTTGAAAACTGTGTTGTTCCTGCCCTATAAGTTACATGGGGGTTACCAAAGTTGCCAAAACGTGTTTATTTCTGCTGAAAAACACGTTTTGACAATTTCTGAGCACTGGGGTTAAGGGCTGACTCAGTGTGCTCTTCTGAGCCAAGCAGTTACACTGCGAATCTAAGAGCTGAGAAAAAGCGTTTATTTCGGGCTGAAAAACACGTTTTGAAAACTGTGCTGTTCCTGCCCTATAAGTTACATGGGGGTTACCAAAGTTGCCAAAACATGTTTATTTCTGCTGAAAAACACGTTTTGACAATTTCTGTACACTGGGGTTAAGGGCTGACTCAATGTGCTCTTCTGAGCCAGGCAGTTACACAGCGATTCTAAGGGCTGACAAAACGCGTTTATTTCGGGCTGAAAAACACGTTTTGAAAACTGTGTTGTTCCTGCCCTATAAGTTACATGGGGGTTACCAAAGTTGCCAAAACATGTTTATTTCTGCTGAAAAACACGTTTTGACAATTTCTGTACACTGGGGTTAAGGGCTGACTCAATGTGCTCTTCTGTGCCAGGCAGTTACACAGCGATTCTAAGGGCTGACAAAACGCGTTTATTTCGGGCTGAAAAACACGTTTTGAAAACTGTGTTGTTCCTGCCCTATAAGTTACATGGGGGTTACCAAAGTTGCCAAAACGTGTTTATTTCTGCTGAAAAACACGTTTTGACAATTTCTGAGCACTGGGGTTAAGGGCTGACTCAGTGTGCTCTTCTGAGCCAAGCAGTTACACTGCGAATCTAAGAGCTGAGAAAAAGCGTTTATTTCGGGCTGAAAAACACGTTTTGAAAACTGTGCTGTTCCTGCCCTATAAGTTACATGGGGGTTACCAAAGTTGCCAAAACATGTTTATTTCTGCTGAAAAACACGATTTGACAATTTCTGTACACTGGGGTTAAGGGCTGACTCAATGTGCTCTTCTGAGCCAGGCAGTTACACAGCGATTCTAAGGGCTGACAAAACGCGTTTATTTCGGGCTGAAAAACACGTTTTGAAAACTGTGTTGTTCCTGCCCTATAAGTTACATGGGGGTTACCAAAGTTGCCAAAACGTGTTTATTTCTGCTGAAAAACACGTTTTGACAATTTCTGAGCACTGGGGTTAAGGGCTGACTCAGTGTGCTCTTCTGAGCCAAGCAGTTACACTGCGAATCTAAGAGCTGAGAAAAAGCGTTTATTTCGGGCTGAAAAACACGTTTTGAAAACTGTGCTGTTCCTGCCCTATAAGTTACATGGGGGTTACCAAAGTTGCCAAAACATGTTTATTTCTGCTGAAAAACACGTTTTGACAATTTCTGTACACTGGGGTTAAGGGCTGACTCAATGTGCTCTTCTGTGCCAGGCAGTTACACAGCGATTCTAAGGGCTGACAAAACGCGTTTATTTCGGGCTGAACAACACGTTTTGAAAACTGTGTTGTTCCTGCCCTATAAGTTACATGGGGGTTACCAAAGTTGCCAAAACGTGTTTATTTCTGCTGAAAAACACGTTTTGACAATTTCTGAGCACTGGGGTTAAGGGCTGACTCAGTGTGCTCTTCTGAGCCAAGCAGTTACACTGCGAATCTAAGAGCTGAGAAAAAGCGTTTATTTCGGGCTGAAAAACACGTTTTGAAAACTGTGCTGTTCCTGCCCTATAAGTTACATGGGGGTTACCAAAGTTGCCAAAACATGTTTATTTCTGCTGAAAAACACGTTTTGACAATTTCTGTACACTGGGGTGAAGGGCTGACTCAATGTGCTCTTCTGAGCCAGGCAGTTACACTGCGAATCTAAGAGCTGAGAAAAAGCGTTTATTTCTGGCTGAAAAACACGTTTTGAAAACTGTGCTGTTCCTGCCCTATAAGTTACATGGGGGTTACCAAAGTTGCCAAAACATGTTTATTTCTGCTGAAAAACACGTTTTGACAATTTCTGTACACTGGGGTTAAGGGCTGACTCAATGTGCTCTTCTGAGCCAGGCAGTTACACAGCGATTCTAAGGGCTGACAAAACGCGTTTATTTCGGGCTGAAAAACACGTTTTGAAAACTGTGTTGTTCCTGCCCTATAAGTTACATGGGGGTTACCAAAGTTGCCAAAACGTGTTTATTTCTGCTGAAAAACACGTTTTGACAATTTCTGAGCACTGGGGTTAAGGGCTGACTCAGTGTGCTCTTCTGAGCCAAGCAGTTACACTGCGAATCTAAGAGCTGAGAAAAAGCGTTTATTTCGGGCTGAAAAACACGTTTTGAAAACAGTGTTGTTCCTGCCCTATAAGTTACATGGGGGTTACCAAAGTTGCCAAAACGTGTTTATTTCTGCTGAAAAACACGTTTTGACAATTTCTGAGCACTGGGGTTAAGGGCTGACTCAGTGTGCTCTTCTGAGCCAGGCAGTTACACTGCGAATCTAAGAGCTGAGAAAAAGCGTTTATTTCGGGCTGAAAAACACGTTTTGAAAACTGTGCTGTTCCTGCCCTATAAGTTACATGGGGGTTACCAAAGTTGCCAAAACATGTTTATTTCTGCTGAAAAACACGTTTTGACAATTTCTGTACACTGGGGTTAAGGGCTGACTCAATGTGCTCTTCTGTGCCAGGCAGTTACACAGCGATTCTAAGGGCTGACAAAACGCGTTTATTTCGGGCTGAAAAACACGTTTTGAAAACTGTGTTGTTCCTGCCCTATAAGTTACATGGGGGTTACCAAAGTTGCCAAAACGTGTTTATTTCTGCTGAAAAACACGTTTTGACAATTTCTGAGCACTGGGGTTAAGGGCTGACTCAGTGTGCTCTTCTGAGCCAAGCAGTTACACTGCGAATCTAAGAGCTGAGAAAAAGCGTTTATTTCGGGCTGAAAAACACGTTTTGAAAACTGTGCTGTTCCTGCCCTATAAGTTACATGGGGGTTACCAAAGTTGCCAAAACGTGTTTATTTCTGCTGAAAAACACGTTTTGACAATTTCTGAGCACTGGGGTTAAGGGCTGACTCAGTGTGCTCTTCTGAGCCAGGCAGTTACACTGCGAATCTAAGAGCTGAGAAAAAGCGTTTATTTCGGGCTGAAAAACACGTTTTGAAAACTGTGCTGTTCCTGCCCTATAAGTTACATGGGGGTTACCAAAGTTGCCAAAACATGTTTATTTCTGCTGAAAAACACGTTTTGACAATTTCTGTACACTGGGGTGAAGGGCTGACTCAATGTGCTCTTCTGAGCCAGGCAGTTACACTGCGAATCTAAGAGCTGAGAAAAAGCGTTTATTTCTGGCTGAAAAACACGTTTTGAAAACTGTGCTGTTCCTGCCCTATAAGTTACATGGGGGTTACCAAAGTTGCCAAAACATGTTTATTTCTGCTGAAAAACACGTTTTGACAATTTCTGTACACTGGGGTTAAGGGCTGACTCAATGTGCTCTTCTGAGCCAGGCAGTTACACAGCGATTCTAAGGGCTGACAAAACGCGTTTATTTCGGGCTGAAAAACACGTTTTGAAAACTGTGTTGTTCCTGCCCTATAAGTTACATGGGGGTTACCAAAGTTGCCAAAACGTGTTTATTTCTGCTGAAAAACACGTTTTGACAATTTCTGAGCACTGGGGTTAAGGGCTGACTCAGTGTGCTCTTCTGAGCCAAGCAGTTACACTGCGAATCTAAGAGCTGAGAAAAAGCGTTTATTTCGGGCTGAAAAACACGTTTTGAAAACAGTGTTGTTCCTGCCCTATAAGTTACATGGGGGTTACCAAAGTTGCCAAAACGTGTTTATTTCTGCTGAAAAACACGTTTTGACAATTTCTGAGCACTGGGGTTAAGGGCTGACTCAGTGTGCTCTTCTGAGCCAGGCAGTTACACTGCGAATCTAAGAGCTGAGAAAAAGCGTTTATTTCGGGCTGAAAAACACGTTTTGAAAACTGTGCTGTTCCTGCCCTATAAGTTACATGGGGGTTACCAAAGTTGCCAAAACATGTTTATTTCTGCTGAAAAACACGTTTTGACAATTTCTGTACACTGGGGTTAAGGGCTGACTCAATGTGCTCTTCTGAGCCAGGCAGTTACACAGCGATTCTAAGGGCTGACAAAACGCGTTTATTTCGGGCTGAAAAACACGTTTTGAAAACTGTGTTGTTCCTGCCCTATAAGTTACATGGGGGTTACCAAAGTTGCCAAAACATGTTTATTTCTGCTGAAAAACACGTTTTGACAATTTCTGAGCACTGGGGTTAAGGGCTGACTCAGTGTGCTCTTCTGAGCCAGGCAGTTACACTGCGAATCTAAGAGCTGAGAAAAAGCGTTTATTTCGGGCTAAAAAACACGTTTTGAAAACTGTGTTGTTCCTGCCCTATAAGTTACATGGGGGTTACCAAAGTTGCCAAAACGTGTTTATTTCTGCTGAAAAACACGTTTTGACAATTTCTGAGCACTGGGGTTAAGGGCTGACTCAGTGTGCTCTTCTGAGCCAAGCAGTTACACTGCGAATCTAAGAGCTGAGAAAAAGCGTTTATTTCGGGCTGAAAAACACGTTTTGAAAACTGTGCTGTTCCTGCCCTATAAGTTACATGGGGGTTACCAAAGTTGACAAAACATGTTTATTTCTGCTGAAAAACACGTTTTGACAATTTCTGTACACTGGGGTGAAGGGCTGACTCAATGTGCTCTTCTGAGCCAGGCAGTTACACTGCGAATCTAAGAGCTGAGAAAAAGCGTTTATTTCGGGCTGAAAAACACGTTTTGAAAACTGTGCTGTTCCTGCCCTATAAGTTACATGGGGGTTTCCAAAGTTGCCAAAACGTGTTTATTTCTGCTGAAAAACACGTTTTGACAATTTCTGAGCACTGGGGTTAAGGGTTGACTCAGTGTGCTCTTCTGAGCCAGGCAGTTACACTGCGAATCTAAGAGCTGAGAAAAAGCGTTTATTTCGGGCTGAAAAACACGTTTTGAAAACTGTGCTGTTCCTGCCCTATAAGTTACATGGGGGTTACCAAAGTTGCCAAAACATGTTTATTTCTGCTGAAAAACACGTTTTGACAATTTCTGTACACTGGGGTTAAGGGCTGACTCAATGTGCTCTTCTGTGCCAGGCAGTTACACAGCGATTCTAAGGGCTGACAAAAAGCGTTTATTTCGGGCTGAAAAACACGTTTTGAAAACTGTGTTGTTCCTGCCCTATAAGTTACATGGGGGTTACCAAAGTTGCCAAAACGTGTTTATTTCTGCTGAAAAACACGTTTTGACAATTTCTGAGCACTGGGGTTAAGGGCTGACTCAGTGTGCTCTTCTGAGCCAAGCAGTTACACTGCGAATCTAAGAGCTGAGAAAAAGCGTTTATTTCGGGCTGAAAAACACGTTTTGAAAACTGTGCTGTTCCTGCCCTATAAGTTACATGGGGGTTACCAAAGTTGCCAAAACATGTTTATTTCTGCTGAAAAACACGTTTTGACAATTTCTGTACACTGGGGTGAAGGGCTGACTCAATGTGCTCTTCTGAGCCAGGCAGTTACACTGCGAATCTAAGAGCTGAGAAAAAGCGTTTATTTCTGGCTGAAAAACACGTTTTGAAAACTGTGCTGTTCCTGCCCTATAAGTTACATGGGGGTTACCAAAGTTGCCAAAACATGTTTATTTCTGCTGAAAAACACGTTTTGACAATTTCTGTACACTGGGGTTAAGGGCTGACTCAATGTGCTCTTCTGAGCCAGGCAGTTACACAGCGATTCTAAGGGCTGACAAAACGCGTTTATTTCGGGCTGAAAAACACGTTTTGAAAACTGTGTTGTTCCTGCCCTATAAGTTACATGGGGGTTACCAAAGTTGCCAAAACGTGTTTATTTCTGCTGAAAAACACGTTTTGACAATTTCTGAGCACTGGGGTTAAGGGCTGACTCAGTGTGCTCTTCTGAGCCAAGCAGTTACACTGCGAATCTAAGAGCTGAGAAAAAGCGTTTATTTCGGGCTGAAAAACACGTTTTGAAAACTGTGCTGTTCCTGCCCTATAAGTTACATGGGGGTTACCAAAGTTGCCAAAACATGTTTATTTCTGCTGAAAAACACGTTTTGACAATTTCTGTACACTGGGGTGAAGGGCTGACTCAATGTGCTCTTCTGAGCCAGGCAGTTACACTGCGAATCTAAGAGCTGAGAAAAAGCGTTTATTTCGGGCTGAAAAACACGTTTTGAAAACTGTGCTGTTCCTGCCCTATAAGTTACATGGGGGTTTCCAAAGTTGCCAAAACGTGTTTATTTCTGCTGAAAAACACGTTTTGATAATTTCTGAGCACTGGGGTTAAGGGCTGACTCAGTGTGCTCTTCTGAGCCAGGCAGTTACACTGCGAATCTAAGAGCTGAGAAAAAGCGTTTATTTCGGGCTGAAAAACACGTTTTGAAAACTGTGCTGTTCCTGCCCTATAAGTTACATGGGGGTTACCAAAGTTGCCAAAACATGTTTATTTCTGCTGAAAAACACGTTTTGACAATTTCTGTACACTGGGGTTAAGGGCTGACTCAATGTGCTCTTCTGTGCCAGGCAGTTACACAGCGATTCTAAGGGCTGACAAAACGCGTTTATTTCGGGCTGAACAACACTTTTTGAAAACTGTGTTGTTCCTGCCCTATAAGTTACATGGGGGTTACCAAAGTTGCCAAAACGTGTTTATTTCTGCTGAAAAACACGTTTTGACAATTTCTGAGCACTGGGGTTAAGGGCTGACTCAGTGTGCTCTTCTGAGCCAAGCAGTTACACTGCGAATCTAAGAGCTGAGAAAAAGCGTTTATTTCGGGCTGAAAAACACGTTTTGAAAACTGTGCTGTTCCTGCCCTATAAGTTACATGGGGGTTACCAAAGTTGCCAAAACATGTTTATTTCTGCTGAAAAACACGTTTTGACAATTTCTGTACACTGGGGTGAAGGGCTGACTCAATGTGCTCTTCTGAGCCAGGCAGTTACACTGCGAATCTAAGAGCTGAGAAAAAGCGTTTATTTCTGGCTGAAAAACACGTTTTGAAAACTGTGCTGTTCCTGCCCTATAAGTTACATGGGGGTTACCAAAGTTGCCAAAACATGTTTATTTCTGCTGAAAAACACGTTTTGACAATTTCTGTACACTGGGGTTAAGGGCTGACTCAATGTGCTCTTCTGAGCCAGGCAGTTACACAGCGATTCTAAGGGCTGACAAAACGCGTTTATTTCGGGCTGAAAAACACGTTTTGAAAACTGTGTTGTTCCTGCCCTATAAGTTACATGGGGGTTACCAAAGTTGCCAAAACGTGTTTATTTCTGCTGAAAAACACGTTTTGACAATTTCTGAGCACTGGGGTTAAGGGCTGACTCAGTGTGCTCTTCTGAGCCAAGCAGTTACACTGCGAATCTAAGAGCTGAGAAAAAGCGTTTATTTCGGGCTGAAAAACACGTTTTGAAAACAGTGTTGTTCCTGCCCTATAAGTTACATGGGGGTTACCAAAGTTGCCAAAACGTGTTTATTTCTGCTGAAAAACACGTTTTGACAATTTCTGAGCACTGGGGTTAAGGGCTGACTCAGTGTGCTCTTCTGAGCCAGGCAGTTACACTGCGAATCTAAGAGCTGAGAAAAAGCGTTTATTTCGGGCTGAAAAACACGTTTTGAAAACTGTGCTGTTCCTGCCCTATAAGTTACATGGGGGTTACCAAAGTTGCCAAAACATGTTTATTTCTGCTGAAAAACACGTTTTGACAATTTCTGTACACTGGGGTTAAGGGCTGACTCAATGTGCTCTTCTGTGCCAGGCAGTTACACAGCGATTCTAAGGGCTGACAAAACGCGTTTATTTCGGGCTGAAAAACACGTTTTGAAAACTGTGTTGTTCCTGCCCTATAAGTTACATGGGGGTTACCAAAGTTGCCAAAACGTGTTTATTTCTGCTGAAAAACACGTTTTGACAATTTCTGAGCACTGGGGTTAAGGGCTGACTCAGTGTGCTCTTCTGAGCCAAGCAGTTACACTGCGAATCTAAGAGCTGAGAAAAAGCGTTTATTTCGGGCTGAAAAACACGTTTTGAAAACTGTGCTGTTCCTGCCCTATAAGTTACATGGGGGTTACCAAAGTTGCCAAAACATGTTTATTTCTGCTGAAAAACACGTTTTGACAATTTCTGTACACTGGGGTGAAGGGCTGACTCAATGTGCTCTTCTGAGCCAGGCAGTTACACTGCGAATCTAAGAGCTGAGAAAAAGCGTTTATTTCTGGCTGAAAAACACGTTTTGAAAACTGTGCTGTTCCTGCCCTATAAGTTACATGGGGGTTACCAAAGTTGCCAAAACATGTTTATTTCTGCTGAAAAACACGTTTTGACAATTTCTGTACACTGGGGTTAAGGGCTGACTCAATGTGCTCTTCTGAGCCAGGCAGTTACACAGCGATTCTAAGGGCTGACAAAACGCGTTTATTTCGGGCTGAAAAACACGTTTTGAAAACTGTGTTGTTCCTGCCCTATAAGTTACATGGGGGTTACCAAAGTTGCCAAAACGTGTTTATTTCTGCTGAAAAACACGTTTTGACAATTTCTGAGCACTGGGGTTAAGGGCTGACTCAGTGTGCTCTTCTGAGCCAAGCAGTTACACTGCGAATCTAAGAGCTGAGAAAAAGCGTTTATTTCGGGCTGAAAAACACGTTTTGAAAACTGTGCTGTTCCTGCCCTATAAGTTACATGGGGGTTACCAAAGTTGCCAAAACATGTTTATTTCTGCTGAAAAACACGTTTTGACAATTTCTGTACACTGGGGTGAAGGGCTGACTCAATGTGCTCTTCTGAGCCAGGCAGTTACACTGCGAATCTAAGAGCTGAGAAAAAGCGTTTATTTCTGGCTGAAAAACACGTTTTGAAAACTGTGCTGTTCCTGCCCTATAAGTTACATGGGGGTTACCAAAGTTGCCAAAACATGTTTATTTCTGCTGAAAAACACGTTTTGACAATTTCTGTACACTGGGGTTAAGGGCTGACTCAATGTGCTCTTCTGAGCCAGGCAGTTACACAGCGATTCTAAGGGCTGACAAAACGCGTTTATTTCGGGCTGAAAAACACGTTTTGAAAACTGTGTTGTTCCTGCCCTATAAGTTACATGGGGGTTACCAAAGTTGCCAAAACGTGTTTATTTCTGCTGAAAAACACGTTTTGACAATTTCTGAGCACTGGGGTTAAGGGCTGACTCAGTGTGCTCTTCTGAGCCAAGCAGTTACACTGCGAATCTAAGAGCTGAGAAAAAGCGTTTATTTCGGGCTGAAAAACACGTTTTGAAAACAGTGTTGTTCCTGCCCTATAAGTTACATGGGGGTTACCAAAGTTGCCAAAACGTGTTTATTTCTGCTGAAAAACACGTTTTGACAATTTCTGAGCACTGGGGTTAAGGGCTGACTCAGTGTGCTCTTCTGAGCCAGGCAGTTACACTGCGAATCTAAGAGCTGAGAAAAAGCGTTTATTTCGGGCTGAAAAACACGTTTTGAAAACTGTGCTGTTCCTGCCCTATAAGTTACATGGGGGTTACCAAAGTTGCCAAAACATGTTTATTTCTGCTGAAAAACACGTTTTGACAATTTCTGTACACTGGGGTTAAGGGCTGACTCAATGTGCTCTTCTGTGCCAGGCAGTTACACAGCGATTCTAAGGGCTGACAAAACGCGTTTATTTCGGGCTGAAAAACACGTTTTGAAAACTGTGTTGTTCCTGCCCTATAAGTTACATGGGGGTTACCAAAGTTGCCAAAACGTGTTTATTTCTGCTGAAAAACACGTTTTGACAATTTCTGAGCACTGGGGTTAAGGGCTGACTCAGTGTGCTCTTCTGAGCCAAGCAGTTACACTGCGAATCTAAGAGCTGAGAAAAAGCGTTTATTTCGGGCTGAAAAACACGTTTTGAAAACTGTGCTGTTCCTGCCCTATAAGTTACATGGGGGTTACCAAAGTTGCCAAAACATGTTTATTTCTGCTGAAAAACACGTTTTGACAATTTCTGTACACTGGGGTGAAGGGCTGACTCAATGTGCTCTTCTGAGCCAGGCAGTTACACTGCGAATCTAAGAGCTGAGAAAAAGCGTTTATTTCGGGCTGAAAAACACGTTTTGAAAACTGTGCTGTTCCTGCCCTATAAGTTACATGGGGGTTACCAAAGTTGCCAAAACATGTTTATTTCTGCTGAAAAACACGTTTTGACAATTTCTGTACACTGGGGTTAAGGGCTGACTCAATGTGCTCTTCTGAGCCAGGCAGTTACACAGCGATTCTAAGGGCTGACAAAACGCGTTTATTTCGGGCTGAAAAACACGTTTTGAAAACTGTGTTGTTCCTGCCCTATAAGTTACATGGGGTTTACCAAAGTTGCCAAAACATGTTTATTTCTGCTGAAAAACACGTTTTGACAATTTCTGAGCACTGGGGTTAAGGGCTGACTCAGTGTGCTCTTCTGAGCCAGGCAGTTACACTGCGAATCTAAGAGCTGAGAAAAAGCGTTTATTTCGGGCTAAAAAACACGTTTTGAAAACTGTGTTGTTCCTGCCCTATAAGTTACATGGGGGTTACCAAAGTTGCGAAAACGTGTTTATTTCTGCTGAAAAACACGTTTTGACAATTTCTGAGCACTGGGGTTAAGGGCTGACTCAGTGTGCTCTTCTGAGCCAAGCAGTTACACTGCGAATCTAAGAGCTGAGAAAAAGCGTTTATTTCGGGCTGAAAAACACGTTTTGAAAACTGTGCTGTTCCTGCCCTATAAGTTACATGGGGGTTACCAAAGTTGACAAAACATGTTTATTTCTGCTGAAAAACACGTTTTGACAATTTCTGTACACTGGGGTGAAGGGCTGACTCAATGTGCTCTTCTGAGCCAGGCAGTTACACTGCGAATCTAAGAGCTGAGAAAAAGCGTTTATTTCGGGCTGAAAAACACGTTTTGAAAACTGTGCTGTTCCTGCCCTATAAGTTACATGGGGGTTACCAAAGTTGCCAAAACATGTTTATTTCTGCTGAAAAACACGTTTTGACAATTTCTGTACACTGGGGTTAAGGGCTGACTCAATGTGCTCTTCTGAGCCAGGCAGTTACACAGCGATTCTAAGGGCTGACAAAACGCGTTTATTTCGTGCTGAAAAACACGTTTTGAAAACTGTGTTGTTCCTGCCCTATAAGTTACATGGGGGTTACCAAAGTTGCCAAAACGTGTTTATTTCTGCTGAAAAACACGTTTTGACAATTTCTGAGCACTGGGGTTAAGGGCTGACTCAGTGTGCTCTTCTGAGCCAATCAGTTACACTGCGAATCTAAGAGCTGAGAAAAAGCGTTTATTTCGGGCTGAAAAACACGTTTTGAAAACAGTGTTGTTCCTGCCCTATAAGTTACATGGGGGTTACCAAAGTTGCCAAAACGTGTTTATTTCTGCTGAAAAACACGTTTTGACAATTTCTGAGCACTGGGGTTAAGGGCTGACTCAGTGTGCTCTTCTGAGCCAAGCAGTTACACTGCGAATCTAAGAGCTGAGAAAAAGCGTTTATTTCGGGCTGAAAAACACGTTTTGAAAACTGTGCTGTTCCTGCCCTATAAGTTACATGGGGGTTACCAAAGTTGCCAAAACATGTTTATTTCTGCTGAAAAACACGTTTTGACAATTTCTGTACACTGGGGTGAAGGGCTGACTCAATGTGCTCTTCTGAGCCAGGCAGTTACACTGCGAATCTAAGAGCTGAGAAAAAGCGTTTATTTCTGGCTGAAAAACACGTTTTGAAAACTGTGCTGTTCCTGCCCTATAAGTTACATGGGGGTTACCAAAGTTGCCAAAACATGTTTATTTCTGCTGAAAAACACGTTTTGACAATTTCTGTACACTGGGGTTTAGGGCTGACTCAATGTGCTCTTCTGAGCCAGGCAGTTACACAGCGATTCTAAGGGCTGACAAAACGCGTTTATTTCGGGCTGAAAAACACGTTTTGAAAACTGTGTTGTTCCTGCCCTATAAGTTACATGGGGGTTACCAAAGTTGCCAAAACGTGTTTATTTCTGCTGAAAAACACGTTTTGACAATTTCTGAGCACTGGGGTTAAGGGCTGACTCAGTGTGCTCTTCTGAGCCAAGCAGTTACACTGCGAATCTAAGAGCTGAGAAAAAGCGTTTATTTCGGGCTGAAAAACACGTTTTGAAAACAGTGTTGTTCCTGCCCTATAAGTTACATAGGGGTTACCAAAGTTGCCAAAACGTGTTTATTTCTGCTGAAAAACACGTTTTGACAATTTCTGAGCACTGGGGTTAAGGGCTGACTCAGTGTGCTCTTCTGAGCCAGGCAGTTACACTGCGAATCTAAGAGCTGAGAAAAAGCGTTTATTTCGGGCTGAAAAACACGTTTTGAAAACTGTGCTGTTCCTGCCCTATAAGTTACATGGGGGTTACCAAAGTTGCCAAAACATGTTTATTTCTGCTGAAAAACACGTTTTGACAATTTCTGTACACTGGGGTTAAGGGCTGACTCAATGTGCTCTTCTGTGCCAGGCAGTTACACAGCGATTCTAAGGGCTGACAAAACGCGTTTATTTCGGGCTGAAAAACACGTTTTGAAAACTGTGTTGTTCCTGCCCTATAAGTTACATGGGGGTTACCAAAGTTGCCAAAACGTGTTTATTTCTGCTGAAAAACACGTTTTGACAATTTCTGAGCACTGGGGTTAAGGGCTGACTCAGTGTGCTCTTCTGAGCCAAGCAGTTACACTGCGAATCTAAGAGCTGAGAAAAAGCGTTTATTTCGGGCTGAAAAACACGTTTTGAAAACTGTGCTGTTCCTGCCCTATAAGTTACATGGGGGTTACCAAAGTTGCCAAAACATGTTTATTTCTGCTGAAAAACACGTTTTGACAATTTCTGTACACTGGGGTGAAGGGCTGACTCAATGTGCTCTTCTGAGCCAGGCAGTTACACTGCGAATCTAAGAGCTGAGAAAAAGCGTTTATTTCTGGCTGAAAAACACGTTTTGAAAACTGTGCTGTTCCTGCCCTATAAGTTACATGGGGGTTACCAAAGTTGCCAAAACATGTTTATTTCTGCTGAAAAACACGTTTTGACAATTTCTGTACACTGGGGTTAAGGGCTGACTCAATGTGCTCTTCTGAGCCAGGCAGTTACACAGCGATTCTAAGGGCTGACAAAACGCGTTTATTTCGGGCTGAAAAACACGTTTTGAAAACTGTGTTGTTCCTGCCCTATAAGTTACATGGGGGTTACCAAAGTTGCCAAAACGTGTTTATTTCTGCTGAAAAACACGTTTTGACAATTTCTGAGCACTGGGGTTAAGGGCTGACTCAGTGTGCTCTTCTGAGCCAAGCAGTTACACTGCGAATCTAAGAGCTGAGAAAAAGCGTTTATTTCGGGCTGAAAAACACGTTTTGAAAACAGTGTTGTTCCTGCCCTATAAGTTACATGGGGGTTACCAAAGTTGCCAAAACGTGTTTATTTCTGCTGAAAAACACGTTTTGACAATTTCTGAGCACTGGGGTTAAGGGCTGACTCAGTGTGCTCTTCTGAGCCAGGCAGTTACACTGCGAATCTAAGAGCTGAGAAAAAGCGTTTATTTCGGGCTGAAAAACACGTTTTGAAAACTGTGCTGTTCCTGCCCTATAAGTTACATGGGGGTTACCAAAGTTGCCAAAACATGTTTATTTCTGCTGAAAAACACGTTTTGACAATTTCTGTACACTGGGGTTAAGGGCTGACTCAATGTGCTCTTCTGTGCCAGGCAGTTACACAGCGATTCTAAGGGCTGACAAAACGCGTTTATTTCGGGCTGAAAAACACGTTTTGAAAACTGTGTTGTTCCTGCCCTATAAGTTACATGGGGGTTACCAAAGTTGCCAAAACGTGTTTATTTCTGCTGAAAAACACGTTTTGACAATTTCTGAGCACTGGGGTTAAGGGCTGACTCAGTGTGCTCTTCTGAGCCAAGCAGTTACACTGCGAATCTAAGAGCTGAGAAAAAGCGTTTATTTCGGGCTGAAAAACACGTTTTGAAAACTGTGCTGTTCCTGCCCTATAAGTTACATGGGGGTTACCAAAGTTGCCAAAACATGTTTATTTCTGCTGAAAAACACGTTTTGACAATTTCTGTACACTGGGGTGAAGGGCTGACTCAATGTGCTCTTCTGAGCCAGGCAGTTACACTGCGAATCTAAGAGCTGAGAAAAAGCGTTTATTTCGGGCTGAAAAACACGTTTTGAAAACTGTGCTGTTCCTGCCCTATAAGTTACATGGGGGTTACCAAAGTTGCCAAAACATGTTTATTTCTGCTGAAAAACACGTTTTGACAATTTCTGTACACTGGGGTTAAGGGCTGACTCAATGTGCTCTTCTGAGCCAGGCAGTTACACAGCGATTCTAAGGGCTGACAAAACGCGTTTATTTCGGGCTGAAAAACACGTTTTGAAAACTGTGTTGTTCCTGCCCTATAAGTTACATGGGGTTTACCAAAGTTGCCAAAACATGTTTATTTCTGCTGAAAAACACGTTTTGACAATTTCTGAGCACTGGGGTTAAGGGCTGACTCAGTGTGCTCTTCTGAGCCAGGCAGTTACACTGCGAATCTAAGAGCTGAGAAAAAGCGTTTATTTCGGGCTAAAAAACACGTTTTGAAAACTGTGTTGTTCCTGCCCTATAAGTTACATGGGGGTTACCAAAGTTGCGAAAACGTGTTTATTTCTGCTGAAAAACACGTTTTGACAATTTCTGAGCACTGGGGTTAAGGGCTGACTCAGTGTGCTCTTCTGAGCCAAGCAGTTACACTGCGAATCTAAGAGCTGAGAAAAAGCGTTTATTTCGGGCTGAAAAACACGTTTTGAAAACTGTGCTGTTCCTGCCCTATAAGTTACATGGGGGTTACCAAAGTTGACAAAACATGTTTATTTCTGCTGAAAAACACGTTTTGACAATTTCTGTACACTGGGGTGAAGGGCTGACTCAATGTGCTCTTCTGAGCCAGGCAGTTACACTGCGAATCTAAGAGCTGAGAAAAAGCGTTTATTTCGGGCTGAAAAACACGTTTTGAAAACTGTGCTGTTCCTGCCCTATAAGTTACATGGGGGTTACCAAAGTTGCCAAAACATGTTTATTTCTGCTGAAAAACACGTTTTGACAATTTCTGTACACTGGGGTTAAGGGCTGACTCAATGTGCTCTTCTGAGCCAGGCAGTTACACAGCGATTCTAAGGGCTGACAAAACGCGTTTATTTCGTGCTGAAAAACACGTTTTGAAAACTGTGTTGTTCCTGCCCTATAAGTTACATGGGGGTTACCAAAGTTGCCAAAACGTGTTTATTTCTGCTGAAAAACACGTTTTGACAATTTCTGAGCACTGGGGTTAAGGGCTGACTCAGTGTGCTCTTCTGAGCCAATCAGTTACACTGCGAATCTAAGAGCTGAGAAAAAGCGTTTATTTCGGGCTGAAAAACACGTTTTGAAAACAGTGTTGTTCCTGCCCTATAAGTTACATGGGGGTTACCAAAGTTGCCAAAACGTGTTTATTTCTGCTGAAAAACACGTTTTGACAATTTCTGAGCACTGGGGTTAAGGGCTGACTCAGTGTGCTCTTCTGAGCCAGGCAGTTACACTGCGAATCTAAGAGCTGAGAAAAAGCGTTTATTTCGGGCTGAAAAACACGTTTTGAAAACTGTGCTGTTCCTGCCCTATAAGTTACATGGGGGTTACCAAAGTTGCCAAAACATGTTTATTTCTGCTGAAAAACACGTTTTGACAATTTCTGTACACTGGGGTTAAGGGCTGACTCAATGTGCTCTTCTGTGCCAGGCAGTTACACAGCGATTCTAAGGGCTGACAAAACGCGTTTATTTCGGGCTGAAAAACACGTTTTGAAAACTGTGTTGTTCCTGCCCTATAAGTTACATGGGGGTTACCAAAGTTGCCAAAACGTGTTTATTTCTGCTGAAAAACACGTTTTGACAATTTCTGAGCACTGGGGTTAAGGGCTGACTCAGTGTGCTCTTCTGAGCCAAGCAGTTACACTGCGAATCTAAGAGCTGAGAAAAAGCGTTTATTTCGGGCTGAAAAACACGTTTTGAAAACTGTGCTGTTCCTGCCCTATAAGTTACATGGGGGTTACCAAAGTTGCCAAAACATGTTTATTTCTGCTGAAAAACACGTTTTGACAATTTCTGTACACTGGGGTGAAGGGCTGACTCAATGTGCTCTTCTGAGCCAGGCAGTTACACTGCGAATCTAAGAGCTGAGAAAAAGCGTTTATTTCGGGCTGAAAAACACGTTTTGAAAACTGTGCTGTTCCTGCCCTATAAGTTACATGGGGGTTACCAAAGTTGCCAAAACATGTTTATTTCTGCTGAAAAACACGTTTTAACAATTTCTGTACACTGGGGTTAAGGGCTGACTCAATGTGCTCTTCTGAGCCAGGCAGTTACACAGCGATTCTAAGGGCTGACAAAACGCGTTTATTTCGGGCTGAAAAACACGTTTTGAAAACTGTGTTGTTCCTGCCCTATAAGTTACATGGGGGTTCCCAAAGTTGCCAAAACGTGTTTATTTCTGCTGAAAAACACGTTTTGACAATTTCTGAGCACTGGGGTTAAGGGCTGACTCAGTGTGCTCTTCTGAGCCAAGCAGTTACACTGCGAATCTAAGAGCTGAGAAAAAGCGTTTATTTCGGGCTGAAAAACACGTTTTGAAAACTGTGCTGTTCCTGCCCTATAAGTTACATGGGGGTTACCAAAGTTGCCAAAACATGTTTATTTCTGCTGAAAAACACGTTTTGACAATTTCTGTACACTGGGGTTAAGGGCTGACTCAATGTGCTCCTCTGTGCCAGGCAGTTACACAGCGATTCTAAGGGCTGACAAAACGCGTTTATTTCGGGCTGAAAAACACGTTTTGAAAACTGTGTTGTTCCTGCCCTATAAGTTACATGGGGGTTACCAAAGTTGCCAAAACGTGTTTATTTCTGCTGAAAAACACGTTTTGACAATTTCTGAGCACTGGGGTTAAGGGCTGACTCAGTGTGCTCTTCTGAGCCAAGCAGTTACACTGCGAATCTAAGAGCTGAGAAAAAGCGTTTATTTCGGGCTGAAAAACACGTTTTGAAAACTGTGCTGTTCCTGCCCTATAAGTTACATGGGGGTTACCAAAGTTGCCAAAACATGTTTATTTCTGCTGAAAAACACGTTTTGACAATTTCTGTACACTGGGGTGAAGGGCTGACTCAATGTGCTCTTCTGAGCCAGGCAGTTACACTGCGAATCTAAGAGCTGAGAAAAAGCGTTTATTTCGGGCTGAAAAACACGTTTTGAAAACTGTGCTGTTCCTGCCCTATAAGTTACATGGGGGTTACCAAAGTTGCCAAAACATGTTTATTTCTGCTGAAAAACACGTTTTGACAATTTCTGTACACTGGGGTGAAGGGCTGACTCAATGTGCTCTTCTGAGCCAGGCAGTTACACTGCGAATCTAAGAGCTGAGAAAAAGCGTTTATTTCGGGCTGAAAAACACGTTTTGAAAACTGTGCTGTTCCTGCCCTATAAGTTACATGGGGGTTACCAAAGTTGCCAAAACATGTTTATTTCTGCTGAAAAACACGTTTTGACAATTTCTGTACACTGGGGTTAAGGGCTGACTCAATGTGCTCTTCTGAGCCAGGCAGTTACACAGCGATTCTAAGGGCTGACAAAACGCGTTTATTTCGGGCTGAAAAACACGTTTTGAAAACTGTGTTGTTCCTGCCCTATAAGTTACATGGGGGTTCCCAAAGTTGCCAAAACGTGTTTATTTCTGCTGAAAAACACGTTTTGACAATTTCTGAGCACTGGGGTTAAGGGCTGACTCAGTGTGCTCTTCTGAGCCAAGCAGTTACACTGCGAATCTAAGAGCTGAGAAAAAGCGTTTATTTCGGGCTGAAAAACACGTTTTGAAAACTGTGCTGTTCCTGCCCTATAAGTTACATGGGGGTTACCAAAGTTGCCAAAACATGTTTATTTCTGCTGAAAAACACGTTTTGACAATTTCTGTACACTGGGGTTAAGGGCTGACTCAATGTGCTCTTCTGTGCCAGGCAGTTACACAGCGATTCTAAGGGCTGACAAAACGCGTTTATTTCGGGCTGAAAAACACGTTTTGAAAACTGTGTTGTTCCTGCCCTATAAGTTACATGGGGGTTACCAAAGTTGCCAAAACGTGTTTATTTCTGCTGAAAAACACGTTTTGACAATTTCTGAGCACTGGGGTTAAGGGCTGACTCAGTGTGCTCTTCTGAGCCAAGCAGTTACACTGCGAATCTAAGAGCTGAGAAAAAGCGTTTATTTCGGGCTGAAAAACACGTTTTGAAAACTGTGCTGTTCCTGCCCTATAAGTTACATGGGGGTTACCAAAGTTGCCAAAACATGTTTATTTCTGCTGAAAAACACGTTTTGACAATTTCTGTACACTGGGGTTAAGGGCTGACTCAATGTGCTCTTCTGAGCCAGGCAGTTACACAGCGATTCTAAGGGCTGACAAAACGCGTTTATTTCGGGCTGAAAAACACGTTTTGAAAACTGTGTTGTTCCTGCCCTATAAGTTACATGGGGGTTACCAAAGTTGCCAAAACATGTTTATTTCTGCTGAAAAACACGTTTTGACAATTTCTGTACACTGGGGTTAAGGGCTGACTCAATGTGCTCTTCTGTGCCAGGCAGTTACACAGCGATTCTAAGGGCTGACAAAACGCGTTTATTTCGGGCTGAAAAACACGTTTTGAAAACTGTGTTGTTCCTGCCCTATAAGTTACATGGGGGTTACCAAAGTTGCCAAAACGTGTTTATTTCTGCTGAAAAACATGTTTTGACAATTTCTGAGCACTGGGGTTAAGGGCTGACTCAGTGTGCTCTTCTGAGCCAAGCAGTTACACTGCGAATCTAAGAGCTGAGAAAAAGCGTTTATTTCGGGCTGAAAAACACGTTTTGAAAACTGTGCTGTTCCTGCCTATAAGTTACATGGGGGTTACCAAAGTTGCCAAAACATGTTTATTTCTGCTGAAAAACACGTTTTGACAATTTCTGTACACTGGGGTTAAGGGCTGACTCAATGTGCTCTTCTGAGCCAGGCAGTTACACAGCGATTCTAAGGGCTGACAATACGCGTTTATTTCGGGCTGAAAAACACGTTTTGAAAACTGTGTTGTTCCTGCCCTATAAGTTACATGGGGGTTCCCAAAGTTGCCAAAACGTGTTTATTTCTGCTGAAAAACACGTTTTGACAATTTCTGAGCACTGGGGTTAAGGGCTGACTCAGTGTGCTCTTCTGAGCCAGGCAGTTACACAGCGATTCTAAGGGCTGACAAAACGCGTTTATTTCGGGCTGAAGAACACGTTTTGACAATTTCTGTACACTGGGGTTAAGGGCTGACTCAATGTGCTCTTCTGAGCCAGGCAGTTACACTGCGAATCTAAGAGCTGAGAAAAAGCGTTTATTTCGGGCTGAAAAACACGTTTTGAAAAAAGTGTTGTTCCTGCCCTATAAGTTACATGGGGGTTTCCAAAGTTGCCAAAACGTGTTTATTTCTGCTGAAAAACACGTTTTGACAATTTCTGAGCACTGGGGTTAAGGGCTGACTCAGTGTGCTCTTCTGAGCCAGGCAGTTACACTGCGAATCTAAGAGCTGAGAAAAAGCGTATATTTCGGGCTGAAAAACACGTTTTGAAAACTGTGCTGTTCCTGCCCTATAAGTTACATGGGGGTTACCAAAGTTGCCAAAACATGTTTATTTCTGCTGAAAAACACGTTTTGACAATTTCTGTACACTGGGGTTAAGGGCTGACTCAATGTGCTCTTCTGTGCCAGGCAGTTACACAGCGATTCTAAGGGCTGACAAAACGCGTTTATTTCGGGCTGAAAAACACGTTTTGAAAACTGTGTTGTTCCTGCCCTATAAGTTACATGGGGGTTACCAAAGTTGCCAAAACGTGTTTATTTCTGCTGAAAAACACGTTTTGACAATTTCTGAGCACTGGGGTTAAGGGCTGACTCAGTGTGCTCTTCTGAGCCAAGCAGTTACACTGCGAATCTAAGAGCTGAGAAAAAGCGTTTATTTCGGGCTGAAAAACACGTTTTGAAAACTGTGCTGTTCCTGCCCTATAAGTTACATGGGGGTTACCAAAGTTGCCAAAACATGTTTATTTCTGCTGAAAAACACGTTTTGACAATTTCTGTACACTGGGGTGAAGGGCTGACTCAATGTGCTCTTCTGAGCCAGGCAGTTACACTGCGAATCTAAGAGCTGAGAAAAAGCGTTTATTTCGGGCTGAAAAACACGTTTTGAAAACTGTGCTGTTCCTGCCCTATAAGTTACATGGGGGTTACCAAAGTTGCCAAAACATGTTTATTTCTGCTGAAAAACACGTTTTGACAATTTCTGTACACTGGGGTTAAGGGCTGACTCAATGTGCTCTTCTGAGCCAGGCAGTTACACAGCGATTCTAAGGGCTGACAAAACGCGTTTATTTCGGGCTGAAAAACACGTCTTGAAAACTGTGTTGTTCCTGCCCTATAAGTTACATGGGGGTTACCAAAGTTGCCAAAACATGTTTATTTCTGCTGAAAAACACGTTTTGACAATTTCTGTACACTGGGGTTAAGGGCTGACTCAATGTGCTCTTCTGTGCCAGGCAGTTACACAGCGATTCTAAGGGCTGACAAAACGCGTTTATTTCGGGCTGAAAAACACGTTTTGAAAACTGTGTTGTTCCTGCCCTATAAGTTACATCGGGGTTACCAAAGTTGCCAAAACGTGTTTATTTCTGCTGAAAAACACGTTTTGACAATTTCTGAGCACTGGGGTTAAGGGCTGACTCAGTGTGCTCTTCTGAGCCAAGCAGTTACACTGCGAATCTAAGTGCTGAGAAAAAGCGTTTATTTCGGGCTGAAAAACACGTTTTGAAAACTGTGCTGTTCCTGCCCTATAAGTTACATGGGGGTTACCAAAGTTGCCAAAACATGTTTATTTCTGCTGAAAAACACGTTTTGACAATTTCTGTACACTGGGGTGAAGGGCTGACTCAATGTGCTCTTCTGAGCCAGGCAGTTACACTGCGAATCTAAGAGCTGAGAAAAAGCGTTTATTTCGGGCTGAAAAACACGTTTTGAAAACTGTGCTGTTCCTGCCCTATAAGTTACATGGGGGTTTCCAAAGTTGCCAAAACGTGTTTATTTCTGCTGAAAAACACGTTTTGACAATTTCTGAGCACTGGGGTTAAGGGCTGACTCAGTGTGCTCTTCTGAGCCAGGCAGTTACACTGCGAATCTAAGAGCTGAGAAAAAGCGTTTATTTCGGGCTGAAAAACACGTTTTGAAAACTGTGCTGTTCCTGCCCTATAAGTTACATGGGGGTTACCAAAGTTGCCAAAACATGTTTATTTCTGCTGAAAAACACGTTTTGACAATTTCTGTACACTGGGGTTAAGGGCTGACTCAATGTGCTCTTCTGTGCCAGGCATTTACACAGCGATTCTAAGGGCTGACAAAACGCGTTTATTTCGGGCTGAAAAACACGTTTTGAAAACTGTGTTGTTCCTGCCCTATAAGTTACATGGGGGTTACCAAAGTTGCCAAAACGTGTTTATTTCTGCTGAAAAACACGTTTTGACAATTTCTGAGCACTGGGGTTAAGGGCTGACTCAGTGTGCTCTTCTGAGCCAAGCAGTTACACTGCGAATCTAAGAGCTGAGAAAAAGCGTTTATTTCGGGCTGAAAAACACGTTTTGAAAACTGTGCTGTTCCTGCCCTATAAGTTACATGGGGGTTACCAAAGTTGCCAAAACATGTTTATTTCTGCTGAAAAACACGTTTTGACAATTTCTGTACACTGGGGTGAAGGGCTGACTCAATGTGCTCTTCTGAGCCAGGCAGTTACACTGCGAATCTAAGAGCTGAGAAAAAGCGTTTATTTCTGGCTGAAAAACACGTTTTGAAAACTGTGCTGTTCCTGCCCTTTAAGTTACATGGGGGTTACCAAAGTTGCCAAAACATGTTTATTTCTGCTGAAAAACACGTTTTGACAATTTCTGTACACTGGGGTTAAGGGCTGACTCAATGTGCTCTTCTGAGCCAGGCAGTTACACAGCGATTCTAAGGGCTGACAAAACGCGTTTATTTCGGGCTGAAAAACACGTTTTGAAAACTGTGTTGTTCCTGCCCTATAAGTTACATGGGGGTTACCAAAGTTGCCAAAACGTGTTTATTTCTGCTGAAAAACACGTTTTGACAATTTCTGAGCACTGGGGTTAAGGGCTGACTCAGTGTGCTCTTCTGAGCCAAGCAGTTACACTGCGAATCTAAGAGCTGAGAAAAAGCGTTTATTTCGGGCTGAAAAACACGTTTTGAAAACTGTGCTGTTCCTGCCCTATAAGTTACATGGGGGTTACCAAAGTTGCCAAAACATGTTTATTTCTGCTGAAAAACACGTTTTGACAATTTCTGTACACTGGGGTTAAGGGCTGACTCAATGTGCTCTTCTGAGCCAGGCAGTTACACAGCGATTCTAAGGGCTGACAAAACGCGTTTATTTCGGGCTGAAAAACACGTTTTGAAAACTGTGTTGTTCCTGCCCTATAAGTTACATGGGGGTTACCAAAGTTGCCAAAACATGTTTATTTCTGCTGAAAAACACGTTTTGACAATTTCTGTACACTGGGGTTAAGGGCTGACTCAATGTACTCTTCTGTGCCAGGCAGTTACACAGCGATTCTAAGGGCTGACAAAACGCGTTTATTTCGGGCTGAAAAACACGTTTTGAAAACTGTGTTGTTCCTGCCCTATAAGTTACATCGGGGTTACCAAAGTTGCCAAAACGTGTTTATTTCTGCTGAAAAACACGTTTTGACAATTTCTGAGCACTGGGGTTAAGGGCTGACTCAGTGTGCTCTTCTGAGCCAAGCAGTTACACTGCGAATCTAAGAGCTGAGAAAAAGCGTTTATTTCGGGCTGAAAAACACGTTTTGAAAACTGTGCTGTTCCTGCCCTATAAGTTACATGGGGGTTACCAAAGTTGCCAAAACATGTTTATTTCTGCTGAAAAACACGTTTTGACAATTTCTGTACACTGGGGTTAAGGGCTGACTCAATGTGCTCTTCTGAGCCAGGCAGTTACACAGCGATTCTAAGGGCTGACAAAACGCGTTTATTTCGGGCTGAAAAACACGTTTTGAAAACAGTGTTGTTCCTGCCCTATAAGTTACATGGGGGTTACCAAAGTTGCCAAAACGTGTTTATTTCTGCTGAAAAACACGTTTTGACAATTTCTGAGCACTGGGGTTAAGGGCTGACTCAGTGTGCTCTTCTGAGCCAGGCAGTTACACTGCGAATCTAAGAGCTGAGAAAAAGCGTTTATTTCGAGCTGAAAAACACGTTTTGAAAACTGTGCTTTTCCTGCCCTATAAGTTACATGGGGGTTACCAAAGTTGCCAAAACGTGTTTATTTCTGCTGAAAAACACGTTTTGACAATTTCTGTACACTGGGGTTAAGGGCTGACTCAATGTGCTCTTCTGAGCCAGGCAGTTACACAGCGATTCTAAGAACTGACAAAACGCGTTTATTTCGGGCTGAAAAACACGTTTTGAAAACTGTGTTGTTCCTGCCCTATAAGTTACATGGGGGTTACCAAAGTTGCCAAAACATGTTTATTTCTGCTGAAAAACACGTTTTGACAATTTCTGTACACTGGGGTTAAGGGCTGA
The DNA here is from genome assembly GCF_055471065.1 of Atractosteus spatula. Classification (NCBI taxonomy): domain Eukaryota; kingdom Metazoa; phylum Chordata; class Actinopteri; order Semionotiformes; family Lepisosteidae; genus Atractosteus; species Atractosteus spatula. The sequence continues at coordinate 15,139,337 of NC_142718.1, forward strand.
CTCAATGTGCTCTTCTGAGCCAGGCAGTTACACAGCGATTCTAAGGGCTGACAAAACGCGTTTATTTCGGGCTGAAAAACACGTTTTGAAAACTGTGTTGTTCCTGCCCTATAAGTTACATGGGGGTTACCAAAGTTGCCAAAACGTGTTTATTTCTGCTGAAAAACACGTTTTGACAATTTCTGAGCACTGGGGTTAAGGGCTGACTCAGTGTGCTCTTCTGAGCCAAGCAGTTACACTGCGAATCTAAGAGCTGAGAAAAAGCGTTTATTTCGGGCTGAAAAACACGTTTTGAAAACAGTGTTGTTCCTGCCCTATAAGTTACATGGGGGTTTCCAAAGTTGCCAAAACGTGTTTATTTCTGCTGAAAAACACGTTTTGACAATTTCTGAGCACTGGGGTTAAGGGCTGACTCAGTGTGCTCTTCTGAGCCAGGCAGTTACACTGCGAATCTAAGAGCTGAGAAAAAGCGTATATTTCGGGCTGAAAAACACGTTTTGAAAACTGTGCTGTTCCTGCCCTATAAGTTACATGGGGGTTACCAAAGTTGCCAAAACATGTTTATTTCTGCTGAAAAACACGTTTTGACAATTTCTGTACACTGGTGTTAAGGGCTGACTCAATGTGCTCTTCTGTGCCAGGCAGTTACACAGCGATTCTAAGGGCTGACAAAACGCGTTTATTTCGGGCTGAAAAACACGTTTTGAAAACTGTGTTGTTCCTGCCCTTTAAGTTACATGGGGGTTACCAAAGTTGCCAAAACGTGTTTATTTCTGCTGAAAAACACGTTTTGACAATTTCTGAGCACTGGGGTTAAGGGCTGACTCAGTGTGCTCTTCTGAGCCAAGCAGTTACACTGCGAATCTAAGAGCTGAGAAAAAGCGTTTATTTCGGGCTGAAAAACACGTTTTGAAAACTGTGCTGTTCCTGCCCTATAAGTTACATGGGGGTTACCAAAGTTGCCAAAACATGTTTATTTCTGCTGAAAAACACGTTTTGACAATTTCTGTACACTGGGGTGAAGGGCTGACTCAATGTGCTCTTCTGAGCCAGGCAGTTACACTGCGAATCTAAGAGCTGAGAAAAAGCGTTTATTTCGGGCTGAAAAACACGTTTTGAAAACTGTGCTGTTCCTGCCCTATAAGTTACATGGGGGTTACCAAAGTTGCCAAAACATGTTTATTTCTGCTGAAAAACACGTTTTGACAATTTCTGTACACTGGGGTTAAGGGCTGACTCAATGTGCTCTTCTGAGCCAGGCAGTTACACAGCGATTCTAAGGGCTGACAAAACGCGTTTATTTCGGGCTGAAAAACACGTTTTGAAAACTGTGTTGTTCCTGCCCTATAAGTTACATGGGGGTTACCAAAGTTGCCAAAACATGTTTATTTCTGCTGAAAAACACGTTTTGACAATTTCTGTACACTGGGGTTAAGGGCTGACTCAATGTGCTCTTCTGTGCCAAGCAGTTACACAGCGATTCTAAGGGCTGACAAAACGCGTTTATTTCGGGCTGAAAAACACGTTTTGAAAACTGTGTTGTTCCTGCCCTATAAGTTACATCGGGGTTACCAAAGTTGCCAAAACGTGTTTATTTCTGCTGAAAAACACGTTTTGACAATTTCTGAGCACTGGGGTTAAGGGCTGACTCAGTGTGCTCTTCTGAGCCAAGCAGTTACACTGCGAATCTAAGTGCTGAGAAAAAGCGTTTATTTCGGGCTGAAAAACACGTTTTGAAAACTGTGCTGTTCCTGCCCTATAAGTTACATGGGGGTTACCAAAGTTGCCAAAACATGTTTATTTCTGCTGAAAAACACGTTTTGACAATTTCTGTACACTGGGGTGAAGGGCTGACTCAATGTGCTCTTCTGAGCCAGGCAGTTACACTGCGAATCTAAGAGCTGAGAAAAAGCGTTTATTTCGGGCTGAAAAACACGTTTTGAAAACTGTGCTGTTCCTGCCCTATAAGTTACATGGGGGTTTCCAAAGTTGCCAAAACGTGTTTATTTCTGCTGAAAAACACGTTTTGACAATTTCTGAGCACTGGGGTTAAGGGCTGACTCAGTGTGCTCTTCTGAGCCAGGCAGTTACACTGCGAATCTAAGAGCTGAGAAAAAGCGTTTATTTCGGGCTGAAAAACACGTTTTGAAAACTGTGCTGTTCCTGCCCTATAAGTTACATGGGGGTTACCAAAGTTGCCAAAACATGTTTATTTCTGCTGAAAAACACGTTTTGACAATTTCTGTACACTGGGGTTAAGGGCTGACTCAATGTGCTCTTCTGTGCCAGGCAGTTACACAGCGATTCTAAGGGCTGACAAAACGCGTTTATTTCGGGCTGAAAAACACGTTTTGAAAACTGTGTTGTTCCTGCCCTATAAGTTACATGGGGGTTACCAAAGTTGCCAAAACGTGTTTATTTCTGCTGAAAAACACGTTTTGACAATTTCTGAGCACTGGGGTTAAGGGCTGACTCAGTGTGCTCTTCTGAGCCAAGCAGTTACACTGCGAATCTAAGAGCTGAGAAAAAGCGTTTATTTCGGGCTGAAAAACACGTTTTGAAAACTGTGCTGTTCCTGCCCTATAAGTTACATGGGGGTTACCAAAGTTGCCAAAACATGTTTATTTCTGCTGAAAAACACGTTTTGACAATTTCTGTACACTGGGGTGAAGGGCTGACTCAATGTGCTCTTCTGAGCCAGGCAGTTACACTGCGAATCTAAGAGCTGAGAAAAAGCGTTTATTTCTGGCTGAAAAACACGTTTTGAAAACTGTGCTGTTCCTGCCCTTTAAGTTACATGGGGGTTACCAAAGTTGCCAAAACATGTTTATTTCTGCTGAAAAACACGTTTTGACAATTTCTGTACACTGGGGTTAAGGGCTGACTCAATGTGCTCTTCTGAGCCAGGCAGTTACACAGCGATTCTAAGGGCTGACAAAACGCGTTTATTTCGGGCTGAAAAACACGTTTTGAAAACTGTGTTGTTCCTGCCCTATAAGTTACATGGGGGTTACCAAAGTTGCCAAAACGTGTTTATTTCTGCTGAAAAACACGTTTTGACAATTTCTGAGCACTGGGGTTAAGGGCTGACTCAGTGTGCTCTTCTGAGCCAAGCAGTTACACTGCGAATCTAAGAGCTGAGAAAAAGCGTTTATTTCGGGCTGAAAAACACGTTTTGAAAACTGTGCTGTTCCTGCCCTATAAGTTACATGGGGGTTACCAAAGTTGCCAAAACATGTTTATTTCTGCTGAAAAACACGTTTTGACAATTTCTGTACACTGGGGTTAAGGGCTGACTCAATGTGCTCTTCTGAGCCAGGCAGTTACACAGCGATTCTAAGGGCTGACAAAACGCGTTTATTTCGGGCTGAAAAACACGTTTTGAAAACTGTGTTGTTCCTGCCCTATAAGTTACATGGGGGTTACCAAAGTTGCCAAAACATGTTTATTTCTGCTGAAAAACACGTTTTTACAATTTCTGTACACTGGGGTTAAGGGCTGACTCAATGTGCTCTTCTGTGCCAGGCAGTTACACAGCGATTCTAAGGGCTGACAAAACGCGTTTATTTCGGGCTGAAAAACACGTTTTGAAAACTGTGTTGTTCCTGCCCTATAAGTTACATGGGGGTTACCAAAGTTGCCAAAACGTGTTTATTTCTGCTGAAAAACACGTTTTGACAATTTCTGAGCACTGGGGTTAAGGGCTGACTCAGTGTGCTCTTCTGAGCCAAGCAGTTACACTGCGAATCTAAGAGCTGAGAAAAAGCGTTTATTTCGGGCTGAAAAACACGTTTTGAAAACTGTGCTGTTCCTGCCCTATAAGTTACATGGGGGTTACCAAAGTTGCCAAAACATGTTTATTTCTGCTGAAAAACATGTTTTGACAATTTCTGTACACTGGGGTGAAGGGCTGACTCAATGTGCTCTTCTGAGCCAGGCAGTTACACTGCGAATCTAAGAGCTGAGAAAAAGCGTTTATTTCGGGCTGAAAAACACGTTTTGAAAACTGTGCTGTTCCTGCCCTATAAGTTACATGGGGGTTACCAAAGTTGCCAAAACATGTTTATTTCTGCTGAAAAACACGTTTTGACAATTTCTGTACACTGGGGTTAAGGGCTGACTCAATGTGCTCTTCTGAGCCAGGCAGTTACACAGCGAATCTAAGAGCTGAGAAAAAGCGTTTATTTCTGGCTGAAAAACACGTTTTGAAAACTGTGCTGTTCCTGCCCTATAAGTTACATGGGGGTTACCAAAGTTGCCAAAACATGTTTATTTCTGCTGAAAAACACGTTTTGACAATTTCTGTACACTGGGGTTAAGGGCTGACTCAATGTGCTCTTCTGAGCCAGGCAGTTACACAGCGATTCTAAGGGCTGACAAAACGCGTTTATTTCGGGCTGAAAAACACGTTTTGAAAACTGTGTTGTTCCTGCCCTATAAGTTACATGGGGGTTACCAAAGTTGCCAAAACGTGTTTATTTCTGCTGAAAAACACGTTTTGACAATTTCTGAGCACTGGGGTTAAGGGCTGACTCAGTGTGCTCTTCTGAGCCAAGCAGTTACACTACGAATCTAAGAGCTGAGAAAAAGCGTTTATTTCGGGCTGAAAAACACGTTTTGAAAACAGTGTTGTTCCTGCCCTATAAGTTACATGGGGGTTACCAAAGTTGCCAAAACGTGTTTATTTCTGCTGAAAAACACGTTTTGACAATTTCTGAGCACTGGGGTTAAGGGCTGACTCAGTGTGCTCTTCTGAGCCAGGCAGTTACACTGCGAATCTAAGAGCTGAGAAAAAGCGTTTATTTCGGGCTGAAAAACACGTTTTGAAAACTGTGCTGTTCCTGCCCTATAAGTTACATGGGGGTTACCAAAGTTGCCAAAACATGTTTATTTCTGCTGAAAAACACGTTTTGACAATTTCTGTACACTGGGGTTAAGGGCTGACTCAATGTGCTCTTCTGTGCCAGGCAGTTACACAGCGATTCTAAGGGCTGACAAAACGCGTTTATTTCGGGCTGAAAAACACGTTTTGAAAACTGTGTTGTTCCTGCCCTATAAGTTACATGGGGGTTACCAAAGTTGCCAAAACGTGTTTATTTCTGCTGAAAAACACGTTTTGACAATTTCTGAGCACTGGGGTTAAGGGCTGACTCAGTGTGCTCTTCTGAGCCAAGCAGTTACACTGCGAATCTAAGAGCTGAGAAAAAGCGTTTATTTCGGGCTGAAAAACACGTTTTGAAAACTGTGCTGTTCCTGCCCTATAAGTTACATGGGGGTTACCAAAGTTGCCAAAACATGTTTATTTCTGCTGAAAAACACGTTTTGACAATTTCTGTACACTGGGGTGAAGGGCTGACTCAATGTGCTCTTCTGAGCCAGGCAGTTACACTGCGAATCTAAGAGCTGAGAAAAAGCGTTTATTTCGGGCTGAAAAACACGTTTTGAAAACTGTGCTGTTCCTGCCCTATAAGTTACATGGGGGTTACCAAAGTTGCCAAAACATGTTTATTTCTGCTGAAAAACACGTTTTGACAATTTCTGTACACTGGGGTTAAGGGCTGACTCAATGTGCTCTTCTGAGCCAGGCAGTTACACAGCGATTCTAAGGGCTGACAAAACGCGTTTATTTCGGGCTGAAAAACACGTTTTGAAAACTGTGTTGTTCCTGCCCTATAAGTTACATGGGGGTTACCAAAGTTGCCAAAACATGTTTATTTCTGCTGAAAAACACGTTTTGACAATTTCTGAGCACTGGGGTTAAGGGCTGACTCAGTGTGCTCTTCTGAGCCAGGCAGTTACACTGCGAATCTAAGAGCTGAGAAAAAGCGTTTATTTCGGGCTAAAAAACACGTTTTGAAAACTGTGTTGTTCCTGCCCTATAAGTTACATGGGGGTTACCAAAGTTGCCAAAACGTGTTTATTTCTGCTGAAAAACACGTTTTGACAATTTCTGAGCACTGGGGTTAAGGGCTGACTCAGTGTGCTCTTCTGAGCCAAGCAGTTACACTGCGAATCTAAGAGCTGAGAAAAAGCGTTTATTTCGGGCTGAAAAACACGTTTTGAAAACTGTGCTGTTCCTGCCCTATAAGTTACATGGGGGTTACCAAAGTTGACAAAACATGTTTATTTCTGCTGAAAAACACGTTTTGACAATTTCTGTACACTGGGGTGAAGGGCTGACTCAATGTGCTCTTCTGAGCCAGGCAGTTACACTGCGAATCTAAGAGCTGAGAAAAAGCGTTTATTTCGGGCTGAAAAACACGTTTTGAAAACTGTGCTGTTCCTGCCCTATAAGTTACATGGGGGTTACCAAAGTTGCCAAAACATGTTTATTTCTGCTGAAAAACACGTTTTGACAATTTCTGTACACTGGGGTTAAGGGCTGACTCAATGTGCTCTTCTGAGCCAGGCAGTTACACAGCGATTCTAAGGGCTGACAAAACGCGTTTATTTCGTGCTGAAAAACACGTTTTGAAAACTGTGTTGTTCCTGCCCTATAAGTTACATGGGGGTTACCAAAGTTGCCAAAACGTGTTTATTTCTGCTGAAAAACACGTTTTGACAATTTCTGAGCACTGGGGTTAAGGGCTGACTCAGTGTGCTCTTCTGAGCCAATCAGTTACACTGCGAATCTAAGAGCTGAGAAAAAGCGTTTATTTAGGGCTGAAAAACACGTTTTGAAAACAGTGTTGTTCCTGCCCTATAAGTTACATGGGGGTTACCAAAGTTGCCAAAACGTGTTTATTTCTGCTGAAAAACACGTTTTGACAATTTCTGAGCACTGGGGTTAAGGGCTGACTCAGTGTGCTCTTCTGAGCCAGGCAGTTACACTGCGAATCTAAGAGCTGAGAAAAAGCGTTTATTTCGGGCTGAAAAACACGTTTTGAAAACTGTGCTGTTCCTGCCCTATAAGTTACATGGGGGTTACCAAAGTTGCCAAAACATGTTTATTTCTGCTGAAAAACACGTTTTGACAATTTCTGTACACTGGGGTGAAGGGCTGACTCAATGTGCTCTTCTGAGCCAGGCAGTTACACTGCGAATCTAAGAGCTGAGAAAAAGCGTTTATTTCGGGCTGAAAAACACGTTTTGAAAACTGTGCTGTTCCTGCCCTATAAGTTACATGGGGGTTACCAAAGTTGCCAAAACATGTTTATTTCTGCTGAAAAACACGTTTTGACAATTTCTGTACACTGGGGTTAAGGGCTGACTCAATGTGCTCTTCTGAGCCAGGCAGTTACACAGCGATTCTAAGGGCTGACAAAACGCGTTTATTTCGGGCTGAAAAACACGTTTTGAAAACTGTGTTGTTCCTGCCCTATAAGTTACATGGGGGTTACCAAAGTTGCCAAAACGTGTTTATTTCTGCTGAAAAACACGTTTTGACAATTTCTGAGCACTGGGGTTAAGGGCTGACTCAGTGTGCTCTTCTGAGCCAAGCAGTTACACTGCGAATCTAAGAGCTGAGAAAAAGCGTTTATTTCGGGCTGAAAAACACGTTTTGAAAACTGTGCTGTTCCTGCCCTATAAGTTACATGGGGGTTACCAAAGTTGCCAAAACATGTTTATTTCTGCTGAAAAACACGTTTTGACAATTTCTGTACACTGGGGTGAAGGGCTGACTCAATGTGCTCTTCTGAGCCAGGCAGTTACACTGCGAATCTAAGAGCTGAGAAAAAGCGTTTATTTCGGGCTGAAAAACACGTTTTGAAAACTGTGCTGTTCCTGCCCTATAAGTTACATGGGGGTTACCAAAGTTGCCAAAACATGTTTATTTCTGCTGAAAAACACGTTTTGACAATTTCTGTACACTGGGGTTAAGGGCTGACTCAATGTGCTCTTCTGAGCCAGGCAGTTACACAGCGATTCTAAGGGCTGACAAAACGCGTTTATTTCGGGCTGAAAAACACGTTTTGAAAACTGTGTTGTTCCTGCCCTATAAGTTACATGGGGGTTCCCAAAGTTGCCAAAACGTGTTTATTTCTGCTGAAAAACACGTTTTGACAATTTCTGAGCACTGGGGTTAAGGGCTGACTCAGTGTGCTCTTCTGAGCCAAGCAGTTACACTGCGAATCTAAGAGCTGAGAAAAAGCGTTTATTTCGGGCTGAAAAACACGTTTTGAAAACTGTGCTGTTCCTGCCCTATAAGTTACATGGGGGTTACCAAAGTTGCCAAAACATGTTTATTTCTGCTGAAAAACACGTTTTGACAATTTCTGTACACTGGGGTTAAGGGCTGACTCAATGTGCTCTTCTGTGCCAGGCAGTTACACAGCGATTCTAAGGGCTGACAAAACGCGTTTATTTCGGGCTGAAAAACACGTTTTGAAAACTGTGTTGTTCCTGCCCTATAAGTTACATGGGGGTTACCAAAGTTGCCAAAACGTGTTTATTTCTGCTGAAAAACACGTTTTGACAATTTCTGAGCACTGGGGTTAAGGGCTGACTCAGTGTGCTCTTCTGAGCCAAGCAGTTACACTGCGAATCTAAGAGCTGAGAAAAAGCGTTTATTTCGGGCTGAAAAACACGTTTTGAAAACTGTGCTGTTCCTGCCCTATAAGTTACATGGGGGTTACCAAAGTTGCCAAAACATGTTTATTTCTGCTGAAAAACACGTTTTGACAATTTCTGTACACTGGGGTGAAGGGCTGACTCAATGTGCTCTTCTGAGCCAGGCAGTTACACTGCGAATCTAAGAGCTGAGAAAAAGCGTTTATTTCGGGCTGAAAAACACGTTTTGAAAACTGTGCTGTTCCTGCCCTATAAGTTACATGGGGGTTACCAAAGTTGCCAAAACATGTTTATTTCTGCTGAAAAACACGTTTTGACAATTTCTGTACACTGGGGTTAAGGGCTGACTCAATGTGCTCTTCTGAGCCAGGCAGTTACACAGCGATTCTAAGGGCTGACAAAACGCGTTTATTTCGGGCTGAAAAACACGTTTTGAAAACTGTGTTGTTCCTGCCCTATAAGTTACATGGGGGTTACCAAAGTTGCCAAAACATGTTTATTTCTGCTGAAAAACACGTTTTGACAATTTCTGAGCACTGGGGTTAAGGGCTGACTCAGTGTGCTCTTCTGAGCCAGGCAGTTACACTGCGAATCTAAGAGCTGAGAAAAAGCGTTTATTTCGGGCTAAAAAACACGTTTTGAAAACTGTGTTGTTCCTGCCCTATAAGTTACATGGGGGTTACCAAAGTTGCCAAAACGTGTTTATTTCTGCTGAAAAACACGTTTTGACAATTTCTGAGCACTGGGGTTAAGGGCTGACTCAGTGTGCTCTTCTGAGCCAAGCAGTTACACTGCGAATCTAAGAGCTGAGAAAAAGCGTTTATTTCGGGCTGAAAAACACGTTTTGAAAACTGTGCTGTTCCTGCCCTATAAGTTACATGGGGGTTACCAAAGTTGCCAAAACATGTTTATTTCTGCTGAAAAACACGTTTTGACAATTTCTGTACACTGGGGTGAAGGGCTGACTCAATGTGCTCTTCTGAGCCAGGCAGTTACACTGCGAATCTAAGAGCTGAGAAAAAGCGTTTATTTCGGGCTGAAAAACACGTTTTGAAAACTGTGCTGTTCCTGCCCTATAAGTTACATGGGGGTTACCAAAGTTGCCAAAACATGTTTATTTCTGCTGAAAAACACGTTTTGACAATTTCTGTACACTGGGGTTAAGGGCTGACTCAATGTGCTCTTCTGAGCCAGGCAGTTACACAGCGATTCTAAGGGCTGACAAAACGCGTTTATTTCGGGCTGAAAAACACGTTTTGAAAACTGTGTTGTTCCTGCCCTATAAGTTACATGGGGGTTACCAAAGTTGCCAAAACATGTTTATTTCTGCTGAAAAACACGTTTTGACAATTTCTGAGCACTGGGGTTAAGGGCTGACTCAGTGTGCTCTTCTGAGCCAGGCAGTTACACTGCGAATCTAAGAGCTGAGAAAAAGCGTTTATTTCGGGCTAAAAAACACGTTTTGAAAACTGTGTTGTTCCTGCCCTATAAGTTACATGGGGGTTACCAAAGTTGCCAAAACGTGTTTATTTCTGCTGAAAAACACGTTTTGACAATTTCTGAGCACTGGGGTTAAGGGCTGACTCAGTGTGCTCTTCTGAGCCAAGCAGTTACACTGCGAATCTAAGAGCTGAGAAAAAGCGTTTATTTCGGGCTGAAAAACACGTTTTGAAAACTGTGCTGTTCCTGCCCTATAAGTTACATGGGGGTTACCAAAGTTGACAAAACATGTTTATTTCTGCTGAAAAACACGTTTTGACAATTTCTGTACACTGGGGTGAAGGGCTGACTCAATGTGCTCTTCTGAGCCAGGCAGTTACACTGCGAATCTAAGAGCTGAGAAAAAGCGTTTATTTCGGGCTGAAAAACACGTTTTGAAAACTGTGCTGTTCCTGCCCTATAAGTTACATGGGGGTTACCAAAGTTGCCAAAACATGTTTATTTCTGCTGAAAAACACGTTTTGACAATTTCTGTACACTGGGGTTAAGGGCTGACTCAATGTGCTCTTCTGAGCCAGGCAGTTACACAGCGATTCTAAGGGCTGACAAAACGCGTTTATTTCGTGCTGAAAAACACGTTTTGAAAACTGTGTTGTTCCTGCCCTATAAGTTACATGGGGGTTACCAAAGTTGCCAAAACGTGTTTATTTCTGCTGAAAAACACGTTTTGACAATTTCTGAGCACTGGGGTTAAGGGCTGACTCAGTGTGCTCTTCTGAGCCAATCAGTTACACTGCGAATCTAAGAGCTGAGAAAAAGCGTTTATTTCGGGCTGAAAAACACGTTTTGAAAACTGTGCTGTTCCTGCCCTATAAGTTACATGGGGGTTACCAAAGTTGCCAAAACATGTTTATTTCTGCTGAAAAACACGTTTTGACAATTTCTGTACACTGGGGTGAAGGGCTGACTCAATGTGCTCTTCTGAGCCAGGCAGTTACACTGCGAATCTAAGAGCTGAGAAAAAGCGTTTATTTCGGGCTGAAAAACACGTTTTGAAAACTGTGCTGTTCCTGCCCTATAAGTTACATGGGGGTTACCAAAGTTGCCAAAACATGTTTATTTCTGCTGAAAAACACGTTTTGACAATTTCTGTACACTGGGGTTAAGGGCTGACTCAATGTGCTCTTCTGAGCCAGGCAGTTACACAGCGATTCTAAGGGCTGACAAAACGCGTTTATTTCGGGCTGAAAAACACGTTTTGAAAACTGTGTTGTTCCTGCCCTATAAGTTACATGGGGGTTCCCAAAGTTGCCAAAACGTGTTTATTTCTGCTGAAAAACACGTTTTGACAATTTCTGAGCACTGGGGTTAAGGGCTGACTCAGTGTGCTCTTCTGAGCCAAGCAGTTACACTGCGAATCTAAGAGCTGAGAAAAAGCGTTTATTTCGGGCTGAAAAACACGTTTTGAAAACTGTGCTGTTCCTGCCCTATAAGTTACATGGGGGTTACCAAAGTTGCCAAAACATGTTTATTTCTGCTGAAAAACACGTTTTGACAATTTCTGTACACTGGGGTTAAGGGCTGACTCAATGTGCTCTTCTGTGCCAGGCAGTTACACAGCGATTCTAAGGGCTGACAAAACGCGTTTATTTCGGGCTGAAAAACACGTTTTGAAAACTGTGTTGTTCCTGCCCTATAAGTTACATGGGGGTTACCAAAGTTGCCAAAACGTGTTTATTTCTGCTGAAAAACACGTTTTGACAATTTCTGAGCACTGGGGTTAAGGGCTGACTCAGTGTGCTCTTCTGAGCCAAGCAGTTACACTGCGAATCTAAGAGCTGAGAAAAAGCGTTTATTTCGGGCTGAAAAACACGTTTTGAAAACTGTGCTGTTCCTGCCCTATAAGTTACATGGGGGTTACCAAAGTTGCCAAAACATGTTTATTTCTGCTGAAAAACACGTTTTGACAATTTCTGTACACTGGGGTGAAGGGCTGACTCAATGTGCTCTTCTGAGCCAGGCAGTTACACTGCGAATCTAAGAGCTGAGAAAAAGCGTTTATTTCGGGCTGAAAAACACGTTTTGAAAACTGTGCTGTTCCTGCCCTATAAGTTACATGGGGGTTACCAAAGTTGCCAAAACATGTTTATTTCTGCTGAAAAACACGTTTTGACAATTTCTGTACACTGGGGTTAAGGGCTGACTCAATGTGCTCTTCTGAGCCAGGCAGTTACACAGCGATTCTAAGGGCTGACAAAACGCGTTTATTTCGGGCTGAAAAACACGTTTTGAAAACTGTGTTGTTCCTGCCCTATAAGTTACATGGGGGTTACCAAAGTTGCCAAAACATGTTTATTTCTGCTGAAAAACACGTTTTGACAATTTCTGAGCACTGGGGTTAAGGGCTGACTCAGTGTGCTCTTCTGAGCCAGGCAGTTACACTGCGAATCTAAGAGCTGAGAAAAAGCGTTTATTTCGGGCTAAAAAACACGTTTTGAAAACTGTGTTGTTCCTGCCCTATAAGTTACATGGGGGTTACCAAAGTTGCCAAAACGTGTTTATTTCTGCTGAAAAACACGTTTTGACAATTTCTGAGCACTGGGGTTAAGGGCTGACTCAGTGTGCTCTTCTGAGCCAAGCAGTTACACTGCGAATCTAAGAGCTGAGAAAAAGCGTTTATTTCGGGCTGAAAAACACGTTTTGAAAACTGTGCTGTTCCTGCCCTATAAGTTACATGGGGGTTACCAAAGTTGACAAAACATGTTTATTTCTGCTGAAAAACACGTTTTGACAATTTCTGTACACTGGGGTGAAGGGCTGACTCAATGTGCTCTTCTGAGCCAGGCAGTTACACTGCGAATCTAAGAGCTGAGAAAAAGCGTTTATTTCGGGCTGAAAAACACGTTTTGAAAACTGTGCTGTTCCTGCCCTATAAGTTACATGGGGGTTACCAAAGTTGCCAAAACATGTTTATTTCTGCTGAAAAACACGTTTTGACAATTTCTGTACACTGGGGTTAAGGGCTGACTCAATGTGCTCTTCTGAGCCAGGCAGTTACACAGCGATTCTAAGGGCTGACAAAACGCGTTTATTTCGTGCTGAAAAACACGTTTTGAAAACTGTGTTGTTCCTGCCCTATAAGTTACATGGGGGTTACCAAAGTTGCCAAAACGTGTTTATTTCTGCTGAAAAACACGTTTTGACAATTTCTGAGCACTGGGGTTAAGGGCTGACTCAGTGTGCTCTTCTGAGCCAATCAGTTACACTGCGAATCTAAGAGCTGAGAAAAAGCGTTTATTTAGGGCTGAAAAACACGTTTTGAAAACAGTGTTGTTCCTGCCCTATAAGTTACATGGGGGTTACCAAAGTTGCCAAAACGTGTTTATTTCTGCTGAAAAACACGTTTTGACAATTTCTGAGCACTGGGGTTAAGGGCTGACTCAGTGTGCTCTTCTGAGCCAGGCAGTTACACTGCGAATCTAAGAGCTGAGAAAAAGCGTTTATTTCGGGCTGAAAAACACGTTTTGAAAACTGTGCTGTTCCTGCCCTATAAGTTACATGGGGGTTACCAAAGTTGCCAAAACATGTTTATTTCTGCTGAAAAACACGTTTTGACAATTTCTGTACACTGGGGTGAAGGGCTGACTCAATGTGCTCTTCTGAGCCAGGCAGTTACACTGCGAATCTAAGAGCTGAGAAAAAGCGTTTATTTCGGGCTGAAAAACACGTTTTGAAAACTGTGCTGTTCCTGCCCTATAAGTTACATGGGGGTTACCAAAGTTGCCAAAACATGTTTATTTCTGCTGAAAAACACGTTTTGACAATTTCTGTACACTGGGGTTAAGGGCTGACTCAGTGTGCTCTTCTGAGCCAAGCAGTTACACTGCGAATCTAAGAGCTGAGAAAAAGCGTTTATTTCGGGCTGAAAAACACGTTTTGAAAACTGTGCTGTTCCTGCCCTATAAGTTACATGGGGGTTACCAAAGTTGCCAAAACATGTTTATTTCTGCTGAAAAACACGTTTTGACAATTTCTGTACACTGGGGTGAAGGGCTGACTCAATGTGCTCTTCTGAGCCAGGCAGTTACACTGCGAATCTAAGAGCTGAGAAAAAGCGTTTATTTCGGGCTGAAAAACACGTTTTGAAAACTGTGCTGTTCCTGCCCTATAAGTTACATGGGGGTTACCAAAGTTGCCAAAACATGTTTATTTCTGCTGAAAAACACGTTTTGACAATTTCTGTACACTGGGGTTAAGGGCTGACTCAATGTGCTCTTCTGAGCCAGGCAGTTACACAGCGATTCTAAGGGCTGACAAAACGCGTTTATTTCGGGCTGAAAAACACGTTTTGAAAACTGTGTTGTTCCTGCCCTATAAGTTACATGGGGGTTCCCAAAGTTGCCAAAACGTGTTTATTTCTGCTGAAAAACACGTTTTGACAATTTCTGAGCACTGGGGTTAAGGGCTGACTCAGTGTGCTCTTCTGAGCCAAGCAGTTACACTGCGAATCTAAGAGCTGAGAAAAAGCGTTTATTTCGGGCTGAAAAACACGTTTTGAAAACTGTGCTGTTCCTGCCCTATAAGTTACATGGGGGTTACCAAAGTTGCCAAAACATGTTTATTTCTGCTGAAAAACACGTTTTGACAATTTCTGTACACTGGGGTTAAGGGCTGACTCAATGTGCTCTTCTGTGCCAGGCAGTTACACAGCGATTCTAAGGGCTGACAAAACGCGTTTATTTCGGGCTGAAAAACACGTTTTGAAAACTGTGTTGTTCCTGCCCTATAAGTTACATGGGGGTTACCAAAGTTGCCAAAACGTGTTTATTTCTGCTGAAAAACACGTTTTGACAATTTCTGAGCACTGGGGTTAAGGGCTGACTCAGTGTGCTCTTCTGAGCCAAGCAGTTACACTGCGAATCTAAGAGCTGAGAAAAAGCGTTTATTTCGGGCTGAAAAACACGTTTTGAAAACTGTGCTGTTCCTGCCCTATAAGTTACATGGGGGTTACCAAAGTTGCCAAAACATGTTTATTTCTGCTGAAAAACACGTTTTGACAATTTCTGTACACTGGGGTGAAGGGCTGACTCAATGTGCTCTTCTGAGCCAGGCAGTTACACTGCGAATCTAAGAGCTGAGAAAAAGCGTTTATTTCGGGCTGAAAAACACGTTTTGAAAACAGTGTTGTTCCTGCCCTATAAGTTACATGGGGGTTTCCAAAGTTGCCAAAACGTGTTTATTTCTGCTGAAAAACACGTTTTGACAATTTCTGAGCACTGGGGTTAAGGGCTGACTCAGTGTGCTCTTCTGAGCCAGGCAGTTACACTGCGAATCTAAGAGCTGAGAAAAAGCGTATATTTCGGGCTGAAAAACACGTTTTGAAAACTGTGCTGTTCCTGCCCTATAAGTTACATGGGGGTTACCAAAGTTGCCAAAACATGTTTATTTCTGCTGAAAAACACGTTTTGACAATTTCTGTACACTGGGGTTAAGGGCTGACTCAATGTGCTCCTCTGTGCCAGGCAGTTACACAGCGATTCTAAGGGCTGACAAAACGCGTTTATTTCGGGCTGAAAAACACGTTTTGAAAACTGTGTTGTTCCTGCCCTATAAGTTACATGGGGGTTACCAAAGTTGCCAAAACGTGTTTATTTCTGCTGAAAAACACGTTTTGACAATTTCTGAGCACTGGGGTTAAGGGCTGACTCAGTGTGCTCTTCTGAGCCAAGCAGTTACACTGCGAATCTAAGAGCTGAGAAAAAGCGTTTATTTCGGGCTGAAAAACACGTTTTGAAAACTGTGCTGTTCCTACCCTATAAGTTACATGGGGGTTACCAAAGTTGCCAAAACATGTTTATTTCTGCTGAAAAACACGTTTTGACAATTTCTGTACACTGGGGTGAAGGGCTGACTCAATGTGCTCTTCTGAGCCAGGCAGTTACACTGCGAATCTAAGAGCTGAGAAAAAGCGTTTATTTCGGGCTGAAAAACACGTTTTGAAAACTGTGCTGTTCCTGCCCTATAAGTTACATGGGGGTTACCAAAGTTGCCAAAACATGTTTATTTCTGCTGAAAAACACGTTTTGACAATTTCTGTACACTGGGGTTAAGGGCTGACTCAATGTGCTCTTCTGAGCCAGGCAGTTACACTGCGAATCTAAGAGCTGAGAAAAAGCGTTTATTTCGGGCTGAAAAACACGTTTTGAAAACAGTGTTGTTCCTGCCCTATAAGTTACATGGGGGTTTCCAAAGTTGCCAAAACGTGTTTATTTCTGCTGAAAAACACGTTTTGACAATTTCTGAGCACTGGGGTTAAGGGCTGACTCAGTGTGCTCTTCTGAGCCAGGCAGTTACACTGCGAATCTAAGAGCTGAGAAAAAGCGTATATTTCGGGCTGAAAAACACGTTTTGAAAACTGTGCTGTTCCTGCCCTATAAGTTACATGGGGGTTACCAAAGTTGCCAAAACATGTTTATTTCTGCTGAAAAACACGTTTTGACAATTTCTGTACACTGGGGTTAAGGGCTGACTCAATGTGCTCTTCTGTGCCAGGCAGTTACACAGCGATTCTAAGGGCTGACAAAACGCGTTTATTTCGGGCTGAAAAACACGTTTTGAAAACTGTGTTGTTCCTGCCCTATAAGTTACATGGGGGTTACCAAAGTTGCCAAAACGTGTTTATTTCTGCTGAAAAACACGTTTTGACAATTTCTGAGCACTGGGGTTAAGGGCTGACTCAGTGTGCTCTTCTGAGCCAAGCAGTTACACTGCGAATCTAAGAGCTGAGAAAAAGCGTTTATTTCGGGCTGAAAAACACGTTTTGAAAACTGTGCTGTTCCTGCCCTATAAGTTACATGGGGGTTACCAAAGTTGCCAAAACATGTTTATTTCTGCTGAAAAACACGTTTTGACAATTTCTGTACACTGGGGTGAAGGGCTGACTCAATGTGCTCTTCTGAGCCAGGCAGTTACACTGCGAATCTAAGAGCTGAGAAAAAGCGTTTATTTCGGGCTGAAAAACACGTTTTGAAAACTGTGCTGTTCCTGCCCTATAAGTTACATGGGGGTTACCAAAGTTGCCAAAACATGTTTATTTCTGCTGAAAAACACGTTTTGACAATTTCTGTACACTGGGGTTAAGGGCTGACTCAATGTGCTCTTCTGAGCCAGGCAGTTACACAGCGATTCTAAGGGCTGACAAAACGCGTTTATTTCGGGCTGAAAAACACGTTTTGAAAACTGTGTTGTTCCTGCCCTATAAGTTACATGGGGGTTACCAAAGTTGCCAAAACATGTTTATTTCTGCTGAAAAACACGTTTTGACAATTTCTGTACACTGGGGTTAA
Organism: Atractosteus spatula; assembly: GCF_055471065.1. Taxonomy (NCBI): domain Eukaryota; kingdom Metazoa; phylum Chordata; class Actinopteri; order Semionotiformes; family Lepisosteidae; genus Atractosteus; species Atractosteus spatula. The sequence goes on from NC_142718.1 coordinate 15,156,634, forward strand.
GGGCTGACTCAATGTGCTCTTCTGTGCCAGGCAGTTACACAGCGATTCTAAGGGCTGACAAAACGCGTTTATTTCGGGCTGAAAAACACGTTTTGAAAACTGTGTTGTTCCTGCCCTATAAGTTACATCGGGGTTACCAAAGTTGCCAAAACGTGTTTATTTCTGCTGAAAAACACGTTTTGACAATTTCTGAGCACTGGGGTTAAGGGCTGACTCAGTGTGCTCTTCTGAGCCAAGCAGTTACACTGCGAATCTAAGTGCTGAGAAAAAGCGTTTATTTCGGGCTGAAAAACACGTTTTGAAAACTGTGCTGTTCCTGCCCTATAAGTTACATGGGGGTTTCCAAAGTTGCCAAAACGTGTTTATTTCTGCTGAAAAACACGTTTTGACAATTTCTGAGCACTGGGGTTAAGGGCTGACTCAGTGTGCTCTTCTGAGCCAGGCAGTTACACTGCGAATCTAAGAGCTGAGAAAAAGCGTTTATTTCGGGCTGAAAAACACGTTTTGAAAACTGTGCTGTTCCTGCCCTATAAGTTACATGGGGGTTACCAAAGTTGCCAAAACATGTTTATTTCTGCTGAAAAACACGTTTTGACAATTTCTGTACACTGGGGTTAAGGGCTGACTCAATGTGCTCTTCTGTGCCAGGCATTTACACAGCGATTCTAAGGGCTGACAAAACGCGTTTATTTCGGGCTGAAAAACACGTTTTGAAAACTGTGTTGTTCCTGCCCTATAAGTTACATGGGGGTTACCAAAGTTGCCAAAACGTGTTTATTTCTGCTGAAAAACACGTTTTGACAATTTCTGAGCACTGGGGTTAAGGGCTGACTCAGTGTGCTCTTCTGAGCCAAGCAGTTACACTGCGAATCTAAGAGCTGAGAAAAAGCGTTTATTTCGGGCTGAAAAACACGTTTTGAAAACTGTGCTGTTCCTGCCCTATAAGTTACATGGGGGTTACCAAAGTTGCCAAAACATGTTTATTTCTGCTGAAAAACACGTTTTGACAATTTCTGTACACTGGGGTGAAGGGCTGACTCAATGTGCTCTTCTGAGCCAGGCAGTTACACTGCGAATCTAAGAGCTGAGAAAAAGCGTTTATTTCTGGCTGAAAAACACGTTTTGAAAACTGTGCTGTTCCTGCCCTTTAAGTTACATGGGGGTTACCAAAGTTGCCAAAACATGTTTATTTCTGCTGAAAAACACGTTTTGACAATTTCTGTACACTGGGGTTAAGGGCTGACTCAATGTGCTCTTCTGAGCCAGGCAGTTACACAGCGATTCTAAGGGCTGACAAAACGCGTTTATTTCGGGCTGAAAAACACGTTTTGAAAACTGTGTTGTTCCTGCCCTATAAGTTACATGGGGGTTACCAAAGTTGCCAAAACGTGTTTATTTCTGCTGAAAAACACGTTTTGACAATTTCTGAGCACTGGGGTTAAGGGCTGACTCAGTGTGCTCTTCTGAGCCAAGCAGTTACACTGCGAATCTAAGAGCTGAGAAAAAGCGTTTATTTCGGGCTGAAAAACACGTTTTGAAAACTGTGCTGTTCCTGCCCTATAAGTTACATGGGGGTTACCAAAGTTGCCAAAACATGTTTATTTCTGCTGAAAAACACGTTTTGACAATTTCTGTACACTGGGGTTAAGGGCTGACTCAATGTGCTCTTCTGAGCCAGGCAGTTACACAGCGATTCTAAGGGCTGACAAAACGCGTTTATTTCGGGCTGAAAAACACGTTTTGAAAACTGTGTTGTTCCTGCCCTATAAGTTACATGGGGGTTACCAAAGTTGCCAAAACATGTTTATTTCTGCTGAAAAACACGTTTTGACAATTTCTGTACACTGGGGTTAAGGGCTGACTCAATGTGCTCTTCTGTGCCAGGCAGTTACACAGCGATTCTAAGGGCTGACAAAACGCGTTTATTTCGGGCTGAAAAACACGTTTTGAAAACTGTGCTGTTCCTGCCCTATAAGTTACATGGGGGTTACCAAAGTTGCCAAAACATGTTTATTTCTGCTGAAAAACACGTTTTGACAATTTCTGTACACTGGGGTGAAGGGCTGACTAAATGTGCTCTTCTGAGCCAGGCAGTTACACTGCGAATCTAAGAGCTGAGAAAAAGCGTTTATTTCGGGCTGAAAAACACGTTTTGAAAACTGTGCTGTTCCTGCCCTATAAGTTACATGGGGGTTTCCAAAGTTGCCAAAACGTGTTTATTTCTGCTGAAAAACACGTTTTGACAATTTCTGAGCACTGGGGTTAAGGGCTGACTCAGTGTGCTCTTCTGAGCCAGGCAGTTACACTGCGAATCTAAGAGCTGAGAAAAAGCGTTTATTTCGGGCTGAAAAACACGTTTTGAAAACTGTGCTGTTCCTGCCCTATAAGTTACATGGGGGTTACCAAAGTTGCCAAAACATGTTTATTTCTGCTGAAAAACACGTTTTGACAATTTCTGTACACTGGGGTTAAGGGCTGACTCAATGTGCTCTTCTGAGCCAGGCAGTTACACAGCGATTCTAAGGGCTGACAAAACGCGTTTATTTCGGGCTGAAAAACACGTTTTGAAAACTGTGCTGTTCCTGCCCTATAAGTTAAATGGGGGTTTCCAAAGTTGCCAAAACGTGTTTATTTCTGCTGAAAAACACGTTTTGACAATTTCTGAGCACTGGGGTTAAGGGCTGACTCAGTGTGCTCTTCTGAGCCAGGCAGTTACACTGCGAATCTAAGAGCTGAGAAAAAGCGTTTATTTCGGGCTGAAAAACACGTTTTGAAAACTGTGCTGTTCCTGCCCTATAAGTTACATGGGGGTTACCAAAGTTGCCAAAACATGTTTATTTCTGCTGAAAAACACGTTTTGACAATTTCTGTACACTGGGGTTAAGGGCTGACTCAATGTGCTCTTCTGAGCCAGGCAGTTACACAGCGATTCTAAGGGCTGACAAAACGCGTTTATTTCGGGCTGAAAAACACGTTTTGAAAACTGTGTTGTTCCTGCCCTATAAGTTACATGGGGGTTACCAAAGTTGCCAAAACATGTTTATTTCTGCTGAAAAACACGTTTTGACAATTTCTGTACACTGGGGTTAAGGGCTGACTCAATGTGCTCTTCTGTGCCAGGCAGTTACACAGCGATTCTAAGGGCTGACAAAACGCGTTTATTTCGGGCTGAAAAACACGTTTTGAAAACTGTGTTGTTCCTGCCCTATAAGTTACATGGGGGTTTCCAAAGTTGCCAAAACGTGTTTATTTCTGCTGAAAAACACGTTTTGACAATTTCTGAGCACTGGGGTTAAGGGCTGACTCAGTGTGCTCTTCTGAGCCAGGCAGTTACACTGCGAATCTAAGAGCTGAGAAAAAGCGTTTATTTCGGGCTGAAAAACACGTTTTGAAAACTGTGCTGTTCCTGCCCTATAAGTTACATGGGGGTTACCAAAGTTGCCAAAACATGTTTATTTCTGCTGAAAAACACGTTTTGACAATTTCTGTACACTGGGGTTAAGGGCTGACTCAATGTGCTCTTCTGAGCCAGGCAGTTACACAGCGATTCTAAGGGCTGACAAAACGCGTTTATTTCGGGCTGAAAAACACGTTTTGAAAACTGTGTTGTTCCTGCCCTATAAGTTACATGGGGGTTACCAAAGTTGCCAAAACGTGTTTATTTCTGCTGAAAAACACGTTTTGACAATTTCTGAGCACTGGGGTTAAGGGCTGACTCAGTGTGCTCTTCTGAGCCAAGCAGTTACACTGCGAATCTAAGAGCTGAGAAAAAGCGTTTATTTCGGGCTGAAAAACACGTTTTGAAAACAGTGTTGTTCCTGCCTTATAAGTTACATGGGGGTTACCAAAGTTGCCAAAACGTGTTTATTTCTGCTGAAAAACACGTTTTGACAATTTCTGAGCACTGGGGTTAAGGGCTGACTCAGTGTGCTCTTCTGAGCCAGGCAGTTACACTGCGAATCTAAGAGCTGAGAAAAAGCGTTTATTTCGGGCTGAAAAACACGTTTTGAAAACTGTGCTGTTCCTGCCCTATAAGTTACATGGGGGTTACCAAAGTTGCCAAAACATGTTTATTTCTGCTGAAAAACACGTTTTGACAATTTCTGTACACTGGGGTTAAGGGCTGACTCAATGTGCTCTTCTGTGCCAGGCAGTTACACAGCGATTCTAAGGGCTGACAAAACGCGTTTATTTCGGGCTGAAAAACACGTTTTGAAAACTGTGTTGTTCCTGCCCTATAAGTTACATGGGGGTTACCAAAGTTGCCAAAACGTGTTTATTTCTGCTGAAAAACACGTTTTGACAATTTCTGAGCACTGGGGTTAAGGGCTGACTCAGTGTGCTCTTCTGAGCCAAGCAGTTACACTGCGAATCTAAGAGCTGAGAAAAAGCGTTTATTTCGGGCTGAAAAACACGTTTTGAAAACTGTGCTGTTCCTGCCCTATAAGTTACATGGGGGTTACCAAAGTTGCCAAAACATGTTTATTTCTGCTGAAAAACACGTTTTGACAATTTCTGTACACTGGGGTGAAGGGCTGACTCAATGTGCTCTTCTGAGCCAGGCAGTTACACTGCGAATCTAAGAGCTGAGAAAAAGCGTTTATTTCGGGCTGAAAAACACGTTTTGAAAACTGTGCTGTTCCTGCCCTATAAGTTACATGGGGGTTACCAAAGTTGCCAAAACATGTTTATTTCTGCTGAAAAACACGTTTTGACAATTTCTGTACTCTGGGGTTAAGGGCTGACTCAATGTGCTCTTCTGAGCCAGGCAGTTACACAGCGATTCTAAGGGCTGACAAAACGCGTTTATTTCGGGCTGAAAAACACGTTTTGAAAACTGTGTTGTTCCTGCCCTATAAGTTACATGGGGGTTACCAAAGTTGCCAAAACATGTTTATTTCTGCTGAAAAACACGTTTTGACAATTTCTGTACACTGGGGTTAAGGGCTGACTCAATGTGCTCTTCTGTGCCAAGCAGTTACACAGCGATTCTAAGGGCTGACAAAACGCGTTTATTTCGGGCTGAAAAACACGTTTTGAAAACTGTGTTGTTCCTGCCCTATAAGTTACATGGGGGTTACCAAAGTTGCCAAAACGTGTTTATTTCTGCTGAAAAACACGTTTTGACAATTTCTGAGCACTGGGGTTAAGGGCTGACTCAGTGTGCTCTTCTGAGCCAAGCAGTTACACTGCGAATCTAAGAGCTTAGAAAAAGCGTTTATTTCGGGCTGAAAAACACGTTTTGAAAACTGTGCTGTTCCTGCCCTATAAGTTACATGGGGGTTACCAAAGTTGCCAAAACATGTTTATTTCTGCTGAAAAACACGTTTTGACAATTTCTGTACACTGGGGTGAAGGGCTGACTCAATGTGCTCTTCTGAGCCAGGCAGTTACACTGCGAATCTAAGAGCTGAGAAAAAGCGTTTATTTCGGGCTGAAAAACACGTTTTGAAAACTGTGCTGTTCCTGCCCTATAAGTTACATGGGGGTTTCCAAAGTTGCCAAAACGTGTTTATTTCTGCTGAAAAACACGTTTTGACAATTTCTGAGCACTGGGGTTAAGGGCTGACTCAGTGTGCTCTTCTGAGCCAGGCAGTTACACTGCGAATCTAAGAGCTGAGAAAAAGCGTTTATTTCGGGCTGAAAAACACGTTTTGAAAACTGTGCTGTTCCTGCCCTATAAGTTACATGGGGGTTATCAAAGTTGCCAAAACATGTTTATTTCTGCTGAAAAACACGTTTTGACAATTTCTGTACACTGGGGTTAAGGGCTGACTCAATGTGCTCTTCTGAGCCAGGCAGTTACACAGCGAATCTAAGAGCTGAGAAAAAGCGTTTATTTCTGGCTGAAAAACACGTTTTGAAAACTGTGCTGTTCCTGCCCTATAAGTTACATGGGGGTTACCAAAGTTGCCAAAACATGTTTATTTCTGCTGAAAAACACGTTTTGACAATTTCTGTACACTGGGGTTAAGGGCTGACTCAATGTGCTCTTCTGAGCCAGGCAGTTACACAGCGATTCTAAGGGCTGACAAAACGCGTTTATTTCGGGCTGAAAAACACGTTTTGAAAACTGTGTTGTTCCTGCCCTATAAGTTACATGGGGGTTACCAAAGTTGCCAAAACGTGTTTATTTCTGCTGAAAAACACGTTTTGACAATTTCTGAGCACTGGGGTTAAGGGCTGACTCAGTGTGCTCTTCTGAGCCAAGCAGTTACACTGCGAATCTAAGAGCTGAGAAAAAGCGTTTATTTCGGGCTGAAAAACACGTTTTGAAAACTGTGCTGTTCCTGCCCTATAAGTTACATGGGGGTTACCAAAGTTGCCAAAACATGTTTATTTCTGCTGAAAAACACGTTTTGACAATTTCTGTACACTGGGGTGAAGGGCTGACTCAATGTGCTCTTCTGAGCCAGGCAGTTACACTGCGAATCTAAGAGCTGAGAAAAAGCGTTTATTTCGGGCTGAAAAACACGTTTTGAAAACTGTGCTGTTCCTGCCCTATAAGTTACATGGGGGTTACCAAAGTTGCCAAAACATGTTTATTTCTGCTGAAAAACACGTTTTGACAATTTCTGTACTCTGGGGTTAAGGGCTGACTCAATGTGCTCTTCTGAGCCAGGCAGTTACACAGCGATTCTAAGGGCTGACAAACCGCGTTTATTTCGGGCTGAAAAACACGTTTTGAAAACTGTGTTGTTCCTGCCCTATAAGTTACATGGGGGTTACCAAAGTTGCCAAAACATGTTTATTTCTGCTGAAAAACACGTTTTGACAATTTCTGTACACTGGGGTTAAGGGCTGACTCAATGTGCTCTTCTGTGCCAAGCAGTTACACAGCGATTCTAAGGGCTGACAAAACGCGTTTATTTCGGGCTGAAAAACACGTTTTGAAAACTGTGTTGTTCCTGCCCTATAAGTTACATGGGGGTTACCAAAGTTGCCAAAACGTGTTTATTTCTGCTGAAAAACACGTTTTGACAATTTCTGAGCACTGGGGTTAAGGGCTGACTCAGTGTGCTCTTCTGAGCCAAGCAGTTACACTGCGAATCTAAGAGCTGAGAAAAAGCGTTTATTTCGGGCTGAAAAACACGTTTTGAAAACTGTGCTGTTCCTGCCCTATAAGTTACATGGGGGTTACCAAAGTTGCCAAAACATGTTTATTTCTGCTGAAAAACACGTTTTGACAATTTCTGTACACTGGGGTGAAGGGCTGACTCAATGTGCTCTTCTGAGCCAGGCAGTTACACTGCGAATCTAAGAGCTGAGAAAAAGCGTTTATTTCGGGCTGAAAAACACGTTTTGAAAACTGTGCTGTTCCTGCCCTATAAGTTACATGGGGGTTACCAAAGTTGCCAAAACATGTTTATTTCTGCTGAAAAACACGTTTTGACAATTTCTGTACACTGGGGTTAAGGGCTGACTCAATGTGCTCTTCTGAGCCAGGCAGTTACACAGCGATTCTAAGGGCTGACAAAACGCGTTTATTTCGGGCTGAAAAACACGTTTTGAAAACTGTGTTGTTCCTGCCCTATAAGTTACATGGGGGTTACCAAAGTTGCCAAAACATGTTTATTTCTGCTGAAAAACACGTTTTGACAATTTCTGTACACTGGGGTTAAGGGCTGACTCAATGTGCTCTTCTGTGCCAGGCAGTTACACAGCGATACTAAGGGCTGACAAAACGCGTTTATTTCGGGCTGAAAAACACGTTTTGAAAACTGTGTTGTTCCTGCCCTATAAGTTACATGGGGGTTACCAAAGTTGCCAAAACGTGTTTATTTCTGCTGAAAAACACGTTTTGACAATTTCTGAGCACTGGGGTTAAGGGCTGACTCAGTGTGCTCTTCTGAGCCAAGCAGTTACACTGCGAATCTAAGAGCTGAGAAAAAGCTTTTATTTCGGGCTGAAAAACACGTTTTGAAAACTGTGCTGTTCCTGCCCTATAAGTTACATGGGGGTTACCAAAGTTGCCAAAACATGTTTATTTCTGCTGAAAAACACGTTTTGACAATTTCTGTACACTGGGGTGAAGGGCTGACTCAATGTGCTCTTCTGAGCCAGGCAGTTACACTGCGAATCTAAGAGCTGAGAAAAAGCGTTTATTTCGGGCTGAAAAACACGTTTTGAAAACTGTGCTGTTCCTGCCCTATAAGTTACATGGGGGTTACCAAAGTTGCCAAAACATGTTTATTTCTGCTGAAAAACACGTTTTGACAATTTCTGTACACTGGGGTTAAGGGCTGACTCAATGTGCTCTTCTGAGCCAGGCAGTTACACAGCGATTCTAAGGGCTGACAAAACGCGTTTATTTCGGGCTGAAAAACACGTTTTGAAAACTGTGTTGTTCCTGCCCTATAAGTTACATGGGGGTTCCCAAAGTTGCCAAAACGTGTTTATTTCTGCTGAAAAACACGTTTTGACAATTTCTGAGCACTGGGGTTAAGGGCTGACTCAGTGTGCTCTTCTGAGCCAGGCAGTTACACAGCGATTCTAAGGGCTGACAAAACGCGTTTATTTCGGGCTGAAGAACACGTTTTGACAATTTCTGTACACTGGGGTTAAGGGCTGACTCAATGTGCTCTTCTGAGCCAGGCAGTTACACTGCGAATCTAAGAGCTGAGAAAAAGCGTTTATTTCGGGCTGAAAAACACGTTTTGAAAACAGTGTTGTTCCTGCCCTATAAGTTACATGGGGGTTTCCAAAGTTGCCAAAACGTGTTTATTTCTGCTGAAAAACACGTTTTGACAATTTCTGAGCACTGGGGTTAAGGGCTGACTCAGTGTGCTCTTCTGAGCCAGGCAGTTACACTGCGAATCTAAGAGCTGAGAAAAAGCGTATATTTCGGGCTGAAAAACACGTTTTGAAAACTGTGCTGTTCCTGCCCTATAAGTTACATGGGGGTTACCAAAGTTGCCAAAACATGTTTATTTCTGCTGAAAAACACGTTTTGACAATTTCTGTACACTGGGGTTAAGGGCTGACTCAATGTGCTCCTCTGTGCCAGGCAGTTACACAGCGATTCTAAGGGCTGACAAAACGCGTTTATTTCGGGCTGAAAAACACGTTTTGAAAACTGTGTTGTTCCTGCCCTATAAGTTACATGGGGGTTACCAAAGTTGCCAAAACGTGTTTATTTCTGCTGAAAAACACGTTTTGACAATTTCTGAGCACTGGGGTTAAGGGCTGACTCAGTGTGCTCTTCTGAGCCAAGCAGTTACACTGCGAATCTAAGAGCTGAGAAAAAGCGTTTATTTCGGGCTGAAAAACACGTTTTGAAAACTGTGCTGTTCCTACCCTATAAGTTACATGGGGGTTACCAAAGTTGCCAAAACATGTTTATTTCTGCTGAAAAACACGTTTTGACAATTTCTGTACACTGGGGTGAAGGGCTGACTCAATGTGCTCTTCTGAGCCAGGCAGTTACACTGCGAATCTAAGAGCTGAGAAAAAGCGTTTATTTCGGGCTGAAAAACACGTTTTGAAAACTGTGCTGTTCCTGCCCTATAAGTTACATGGGGGTTACCAAAGTTGCCAAAACATGTTTATTTCTGCTGAAAAACACGTTTTGACAATTTCTGTACACTGGGGTTAAGGGCTGACTCAATGTGCTCTTCTGAGCCAGGCAGTTACACAGCGATTCTAAGGGCTGACAAAACGCGTTTATTTCGGGCTGAAAAACACGTTTTGAAAACTGTGTTGTTCCTGCCCTATAAGTTACATGGGGGTTACCAAAGTTGCCAAAACATGTTTATTTCTGCTGAAAAACACGTTTTGACAATTTCTGTACACTGGGGTTAAGGGCTGACTCAATGTGCTCTTCTGTGCCAGGCAGTTACACAGCGATTCTAAGGGCTGACAAAACGCGTTTATTTCGGGCTGAAAAACACGTTTTGAAAACTGTGTTGTTCCTGCCCTATAAGTTACATGGGGGTTACCAAAGTTGCCAAAACGTGTTTATTTCTGCTGAAAAACATGTTTTGACAATTTCTGAGCACTGGGGTTAAGGGCTGACTCAGTGTGCTCTTCTGAGCCAAGCAGTTACACTGCGAATCTAAGAGCTGAGAAAAAGCGTTTATTTCGGGCTGAAAAACACGTTTTGAAAACTGTGCTGTTCCTGCCCTATAAGTTACATGGGGGTTACCAAAGTTGCCAAAACATGTTTATTTCTGCTGAAAAACACGTTTTGACAATTTCTGTACACTGGGGTTAAGGGCTGACTCAATGTGCTCTTCTGAGCCAGGCAGTTACACAGCGATTCTAAGGGCTGACAATACGCGTTTATTTCGGGCTGAAAAACACGTTTTGAAAACTGTGTTGTTCCTGCCCTATAAGTTACATGGGGGTTCCCAAAGTTGCCAAAACGTGTTTATTTCTGCTGAAAAACACGTTTTGACAATTTCTGAGCACTGGGGTTAAGGGCTGACTCAGTGTGCTCTTCTGAGCCAAGCAGTTACACTGCGAATCTAAGAGCTGAGAAAAAGCGTTTATTTCGGGCTGAAAAACACGTTTTGAAAACAGTGTTGTTCCTGCCTTATAAGTTACATGGGGGTTACCAAAGTTGCCAAAACGTGTTTATTTCTGCTGAAAAACACGTTTTGACAATTTCTGAGCACTGGGGTTAAGGGCTGACTCAGTGTGCTCTTCTGAGCCAGGCAGTTACACTGCGAATCTAAGAGCTGAGAAAAAGCGTTTATTTCGGGCTGAAAAACACGTTTTGAAAACTGTGCTGTTCCTGCCCTATAAGTTACATGGGGGTTACCAAAGTTGCCAAAACATGTTTATTTCTGCTGAAAAACACGTTTTGACAATTTCTGTACACTGGGGTTAAGGGCTGACTCAATGTGCTCTTCTGTGCCAGGCAGTTACACAGCGATTCTAAGGGCTGACAAAACGCGTTTATTTCGGGCTGAAAAACACGTTTTGAAAACTGTGTTGTTCCTGCCCTATAAGTTACATGGGGGTTACCAAAGTTGCCAAAACGTGTTTATTTCTGCTGAAAAACACGTTTTGACAATTTCTGAGCACTGGGGTTAAGGGCTGACTCAGTGTGCTCTTCTGAGCCAAGCAGTTACACTGCGAATCTAAGAGCTGAGAAAAAGCGTTTATTTCGGGCTGAAAAACACGTTTTGAAAACTGTGCTGTTCCTGCCCTATAAGTTACATGGGGGTTACCAAAGTTGCCAAAACATGTTTATTTCTGCTGAAAAACACGTTTTGACAATTTCTGTACACTGGGGTGAAGGGCTGACTCAATGTGCTCTTCTGAGCCAGGCAGTTACACTGCGAATCTAAGAGCTGAGAAAAAGCGTTTATTTCGGGCTGAAAAACACGTTTTGAAAACTGTGCTGTTCCTGCCCTATAAGTTACATGGGGGTTACCAAAGTTGCCAAAACATGTTTATTTCTGCTGAAAAACACGTTTTGACAATTTCTGTACTCTGGGGTTAAGGGCTGACTCAATGTGCTCTTCTGAGCCAGGCAGTTACACAGCGATTCTAAGGGCTGACAAAACGCGTTTATTTCGGGCTGAAAAACACGTTTTGAAAACTGTGTTGTTCCTGCCCTATAAGTTACATGGGGGTTACCAAAGTTGCCAAAACATGTTTATTTCTGCTGAAAAACACGTTTTGACAATTTCTGTACACTGGGGTTAAGGGCTGACTCAATGTGCTCTTCTGTGCCAAGCAGTTACACAGCGATTCTAAGGGCTGACAAAACGCGTTTATTTCGGGCTGAAAAACACGTTTTGAAAACTGTGTTGTTCCTGCCCTATAAGTTACATGGGGGTTACCAAAGTTGCCAAAACGTGTTTATTTCTGCTGAAAAACACGTTTTGACAATTTCTGAGCACTGGGGTTAAGGGCTGACTCAGTGTGCTCTTCTGAGCCAAGCAGTTACACTGCGAATCTAAGAGCTTAGAAAAAGCGTTTATTTCGGGCTGAAAAACACGTTTTGAAAACTGTGCTGTTCCTGCCCTATAAGTTACATGGGGGTTACCAAAGTTGCCAAAACATGTTTATTTCTGCTGAAAAACACGTTTTGACAATTTCTGTACACTGGGGTGAAGGGCTGACTCAATGTGCTCTTCTGAGCCAGGCAGTTACACTGCGAATCTAAGAGCTGAGAAAAAGCGTTTATTTCGGGCTGAAAAACACGTTTTGAAAACTGTGCTGTTCCTGCCCTATAAGTTACATGGGGGTTTCCAAAGTTGCCAAAACGTGTTTATTTCTGCTGAAAAACACGTTTTGACAATTTCTGAGCACTGGGGTTAAGGGCTGACTCAGTGTGCTCTTCTGAGCCAGGCAGTTACACTGCGAATCTAAGAGCTGAGAAAAAGCGTTTATTTCGGGCTGAAAAACACGTTTTGAAAACTGTGCTGTTCCTGCCCTATAAGTTACATGGGGGTTATCAAAGTTGCCAAAACATGTTTATTTCTGCTGAAAAACACGTTTTGACAATTTCTGTACACTGGGGTTAAGGGCTGACTCAATGTGCTCTTCTGAGCCAGGCAGTTACACAGCGAATCTAAGAGCTGAGAAAAAGCGTTTATTTCTGGCTGAAAAACACGTTTTGAAAACTGTGCTGTTCCTGCCCTATAAGTTACATGGGGGTTACCAAAGTTGCCAAAACATGTTTATTTCTGCTGAAAAACACGTTTTGACAATTTCTGTACACTGGGGTTAAGGGCTGACTCAATGTGCTCTTCTGAGCCAGGCAGTTACACAGCGATTCTAAGGGCTGACAAAACGCGTTTATTTCGGGCTGAAAAACACGTTTTGAAAACTGTGTTGTTCCTGCCCTATAAGTTACATGGGGGTTACCAAAGTTGCCAAAACGTGTTTATTTCTGCTGAAAAACACGTTTTGACAATTTCTGAGCACTGGGGTTAAGGGCTGACTCAGTGTGCTCTTCTGAGCCAAGCAGTTACACTGCGAATCTAAGAGCTGAGAAAAAGCGTTTATTTCGGGCTGAAAAACACGTTTTGAAAACTGTGCTGTTCCTGCCCTATAAGTTACATGGGGGTTACCAAAGTTGCCAAAACATGTTTATTTCTGCTGAAAAACACGTTTTGACAATTTCTGTACACTGGGGTGAAGGGCTGACTCAATGTGCTCTTCTGAGCCAGGCAGTTACACTGCGAATCTAAGAGCTGAGAAAAAGCGTTTATTTCGGGCTGAAAAACACGTTTTGAAAACTGTGCTGTTCCTGCCCTATAAGTTACATGGGGGTTACCAAAGTTGCCAAAACATGTTTATTTCTGCTGAAAAACACGTTTTGACAATTTCTGTACTCTGGGGTTAAGGGCTGACTCAATGTGCTCTTCTGAGCCAGGCAGTTACACAGCGATTCTAAGGGCTGACAAACCGCGTTTATTTCGGGCTGAAAAACACGTTTTGAAAACTGTGTTGTTCCTGCCCTATAAGTTACATGGGGGTTACCAAAGTTGCCAAAACATGTTTATTTCTGCTGAAAAACACGTTTTGACAATTTCTGTACACTGGGGTTAAGGGCTGACTCAATGTGCTCTTCTGTGCCAAGCAGTTACACAGCGATTCTAAGGGCTGACAAAACGCGTTTATTTCGGGCTGAAAAACACGTTTTGAAAACTGTGTTGTTCCTGCCCTATAAGTTACATGGGGGTTACCAAAGTTGCCAAAACGTGTTTATTTCTGCTGAAAAACACGTTTTGACAATTTCTGAGCACTGGGGTTAAGGGCTGACTCAGTGTGCTCTTCTGAGCCAAGCAGTTACACTGCGAATCTAAGAGCTGAGAAAAAGCGTTTATTTCGGGCTGAAAAACACGTTTTGAAAACTGTGCTGTTCCTGCCCTATAAGTTACATGGGGGTTACCAAAGTTGCCAAAACATGTTTATTTCTGCTGAAAAACACGTTTTGACAATTTCTGTACACTGGGGTGAAGGGCTGACTCAATGTGCTCTTCTGAGCCAGGCAGTTACACTGCGAATCTAAGAGCTGAGAAAAAGCGTTTATTTCGGGCTGAAAAACACGTTTTGAAAACTGTGCTGTTCCTGCCCTATAAGTTACATGGGGGTTACCAAAGTTGCCAAAACATGTTTATTTCTGCTGAAAAACACGTTTTGACAATTTCTGTACACTGGGGTTAAGGGCTGACTCAATGTGCTCTTCTGAGCCAGGCAGTTACACAGCGATTCTAAGGGCTGACAAAACGCGTTTATTTCGGGCTGAAAAACACGTTTTGAAAACTGTGTTGTTCCTGCCCTATAAGTTACATGGGGGTTACCAAAGTTGCCAAAACATGTTTATTTCTGCTGAAAAACACGTTTTGACAATTTCTGTACACTGGGGTTAAGGGCTGACTCAATGTGCTCTTCTGTGCCAGGCAGTTACACAGCGATACTAAGGGCTGACAAAACGCGTTTATTTCGGGCTGAAAAACACGTTTTGAAAACTGTGTTGTTCCTGCCCTATAAGTTACATGGGGGTTACCAAAGTTGCCAAAACGTGTTTATTTCTGCTGAAAAACACGTTTTGACAATTTCTGAGCACTGGGGTTAAGGGCTGACTCAGTGTGCTCTTCTGAGCCAAGCAGTTACACTGCGAATCTAAGAGCTGAGAAAAAGCTTTTATTTCGGGCTGAAAAACACGTTTTGAAAACTGTGCTGTTCCTGCCCTATAAGTTACATGGGGGTTACCAAAGTTGCCAAAACATGTTTATTTCTGCTGAAAAACACGTTTTGACAATTTCTGTACACTGGGGTGAAGGGCTGACTCAATGTGCTCTTCTGAGCCAGGCAGTTACACTGCGAATCTAAGAGCTGAGAAAAAGCGTTTATTTCGGGCTGAAAAACACGTTTTGAAAACTGTGCTGTTCCTGCCCTATAAGTTACATGGGGGTTACCAAAGTTGCCAAAACATGTTTATTTCTGCTGAAAAACACGTTTTGACAATTTCTGTACACTGGGGTTAAGGGCTGACTCAATGTGCTCTTCTGAGCCAGGCAGTTACACAGCGATTCTAAGGGCTGACAAAACGCGTTTATTTCGGGCTGAAAAACACGTTTTGAAAACTGTGTTGTTCCTGCCCTATAAGTTACATGGGGGTTCCCAAAGTTGCCAAAACGTGTTTATTTCTGCTGAAAAACACGTTTTGACAATTTCTGAGCACTGGGGTTAAGGGCTGACTCAGTGTGCTCTTCTGAGCCAGGCAGTTACACAGCGATTCTAAGGGCTGACAAAACGCGTTTATTTCGGGCTGAAGAACACGTTTTGACAATTTCTGTACACTGGGGTTAAGGGCTGACTCAATGTGCTCTTCTGAGCCAGGCAGTTACACTGCGAATCTAAGAGCTGAGAAAAAGCGTTTATTTCGGGCTGAAAAACACGTTTTGAAAACAGTGTTGTTCCTGCCCTATAAGTTACATGGGGGTTTCCAAAGTTGCCAAAACGTGTTTATTTCTGCTGAAAAACACGTTTTGACAATTTCTGAGCACTGGGGTTAAGGGCTGACTCAGTGTGCTCTTCTGAGCCAGGCAGTTACACTGCGAATCTAAGAGCTGAGAAAAAGCGTATATTTCGGGCTGAAAAACACGTTTTGAAAACTGTGCTGTTCCTGCCCTATAAGTTACATGGGGGTTACCAAAGTTGCCAAAACATGTTTATTTCTGCTGAAAAACACGTTTTGACAATTTCTGTACACTGGGGTTAAGGGCTGACTCAATGTGCTCCTCTGTGCCAGGCAGTTACACAGCGATTCTAAGGGCTGACAAAACGCGTTTATTTCGGGCTGAAAAACACGTTTTGAAAACTGTGTTGTTCCTGCCCTATAAGTTACATGGGGGTTACCAAAGTTGCCAAAACGTGTTTATTTCTGCTGAAAAACACGTTTTGACAATTTCTGAGCACTGGGGTTAAGGGCTGACTCAGTGTGCTCTTCTGAGCCAAGCAGTTACACTGCGAATCTAAGAGCTGAGAAAAAGCGTTTATTTCGGGCTGAAAAACACGTTTTGAAAACTGTGCTGTTCCTACCCTATAAGTTACATGGGGGTTACCAAAGTTGCCAAAACATGTTTATTTCTGCTGAAAAACACGTTTTGACAATTTCTGTACACTGGGGTGAAGGGCTGACTCAATGTGCTCTTCTGAGCCAGGCAGTTACACTGCGAATCTAAGAGCTGAGAAAAAGCGTTTATTTCGGGCTGAAAAACACGTTTTGAAAACTGTGCTGTTCCTGCCCTATAAGTTACATGGGGGTTACCAAAGTTGCCAAAACATGTTTATTTCTGCTGAAAAACACGTTTTGACAATTTCTGTACACTGGGGTTAAGGGCTGACTCAATGTGCTCTTCTGAGCCAGGCAGTTACACAGCGATTCTAAGGGCTGACAAAACGCGTTTATTTCGGGCTGAAAAACACGTTTTGAAAACTGTGTTGTTCCTGCCCTATAAGTTACATGGGGGTTACCAAAGTTGCCAAAACATGTTTATTTCTGCTGAAAAACACGTTTTGACAATTTCTGTACACTGGGGTTAAGGGCTGACTCAATGTGCTCTTCTGTGCCAGGCAGTTACACAGCGATTCTAAGGGCTGACAAAACGCGTTTATTTCGGGCTGAAAAACACGTTTTGAAAACTGTGTTGTTCCTGCCCTATAAGTTACATGGGGGTTACCAAAGTTGCCAAAACGTGTTTATTTCTGCTGAAAAACATGTTTTGACAATTTCTGAGCACTGGGGTTAAGGGCTGACTCAGTGTGCTCTTCTGAGCCAAGCAGTTACACTGCGAATCTAAGAGCTGAGAAAAAGCGTTTATTTCGGGCTGAAAAACACGTTTTGAAAACTGTGCTGTTCCTGCCCTATAAGTTACATGGGGGTTACCAAAGTTGCCAAAACATGTTTATTTCTGCTGAAAAACACGTTTTGACAATTTCTGTACACTGGGGTTAAGGGCTGACTCAATGTGCTCTTCTGAGCCAGGCAGTTACACAGCGATTCTAAGGGCTGACAATACGCGTTTATTTCGGGCTGAAAAACACGTTTTGAAAACTGTGTTGTTCCTGCCCTATAAGTTACATGGGGGTTCCCAAAGTTGCCAAAACGTGTTTATTTCTGCTGAAAAACACGTTTTGACAATTTCTGAGCACTGGGGTTAAGGGCTGACTCAGTGTGCTCTTCTGAGCCAGGCAGTTACACAGCGATTCTAAGGGCTGACAAAACGCGTTTATTTCGGGCTGAAGAACACGTTTTGACAATTTCTGTACACTGGGGTTAAGGGCTGACTCAATGTGCTCTTCTGAGCCAGGCAGTTACACTGCGAATCTAAGAGCTGAGAAAAAGCGTTTATTTCGGGCTGAAAAACACGTTTTGAAAACAGTGTTGTTCCTGCCCTATAAGTTACATGGGGGTTTCCAAAGTTGCCAAAACGTGTTTATTTCTGCTGAAAAACACGTTTTGACAATTTCTGAGCACTGGGGTTAAGGGCTGACTCAGTGTGCTCTTCTGAGCCAGGCAGTTACACTGCGAATCTAAGAGCTGAGAAAAAGCGTATATTTCGGGCTGAAAAACACGTTTTGAAAACTGTGCTGTTCCTGCCCTATAAGTTACATGGGGGTTACCAAAGTTGCCAAAACATGTTTATTTCTGCTGAAAAACACGTTTTGACAATTTCTGTACACTGGGGTTAAGGGCTGACTCAATGTGCTCTTCTGTGCCAGGCAGTTACACAGCGATTCTAAGGGCTGACAAAACGCGTTTATTTCGGGCTGAAAAACACGTTTTGAAAACTGTGTTGTTCCTGCCCTATAAGTTACATGGGGGTTACCAAAGTTGCCAAAACGTGTTTATTTCTGCTGAAAAACACGTTTTGACAATTTCTGAGCACTGGGGTTAAGGGCTGACTCAGTGTGCTCTTCTGAGCCAAGCAGTTACACTGCGAATCTAAGAGCTGAGAAAAAGCGTTTATTTCGGGCTGAAAAACACGTTTTGAAAACTGTGCTGTTCCTGCCCTATAAGTTACATGGGGGTTACCAAAGTTGCCAAAACATGTTTATTTCTGCTGAAAAACACGTTTTGACAATTTCTGTACACTGGGGTGAAGGGCTGACTCAATGTGCTCTTCTGAGCCAGGCAGTTACACTGCGAATCTAAGAGCTGAGAAAAAGCGTTTATTTCGGGCTGAAAAACACGTTTTGAAAACTGTGCTGTTCCTGCCCTATAAGTTACATGGGGGTTACCAAAGTTGCCAAAACATGTTTATTTCTGCTGAAAAACACGTTTTGACAATTTCTGTACACTGGGGTTAAGGGCTGACTCAATGTGCTCTTCTGAGCCAGGCAGTTACACAGCGATTCTAAGGGCTGACAAAACGCGTTTATTTCGGGCTGAAAAACACGTTTTGAAAACTGTGTTGTTCCTGCCCTATAAGTTACATGGGGGTTACCAAAGTTGCCAAAACATGTTTATTTCTGCTGAAAAACACGTTTTGACAATTTCTGTACACTGGGGTTAAGGGCTGACTCAATGTGCTCTTCTGTGCCAGGCAGTTACACAGCGATTCTAAGGGCTGACAAAACGCGTTTATTTCGGGCTGAAAAACACGTTTTGAAAACTGTGTTGTTCCTGCCCTATAAGTTACATCGGGGTTACCAAAGTTGCCAAAACGTGTTTATTTCTGCTGAAAAACACGTTTTGACAATTTCTGAGCACTGGGGTTAAGGGCTGACTCAGTGTGCTCTTCTGAGCCAAGCAGTTACACTGCGAATCTAAGTGCTGAGAAAAAGCGTTTATTTCGGGCTGAAAAACACGTTTTGAAAACTGTGCTGTTCCTGCCCTATAAGTTACATGGGGGTTTCCAAAGTTGCCAAAACGTGTTTATTTCTGCTGAAAAACACGTTTTGACAATTTCTGAGCACTGGGGTTAAGGGCTGACTCAGTGTGCTCTTCTGAGCCAGGCAGTTACACTGCGAATCTAAGAGCTGAGAAAAAGCGTTTATTTCGGGCTGAAAAACACGTTTTGAAAACTGTGCTGTTCCTGCCCTATAAGTTACATGGGGGTTACCAAAGTTGCCAAAACATGTTTATTTCTGCTGAAAAACACGTTTTGACAATTTCTGTACACTGGGGTTAAGGGCTGACTCAATGTGCTCTTCTGTGCCAGGCATTTACACAGCGATTCTAAGGGCTGACAAAACGCGTTTATTTCGGGCTGAAAAACACGTTTTGAAAACTGTGTTGTTCCTGCCCTATAAGTTACATGGGGGTTACCAAAGTTGCCAAAACGTGTTTATTTCTGCTGAAAAACACGTTTTGACAATTTCTGAGCACTGGGGTTAAGGGCTGACTCAGTGTGCTCTTCTGAGCCAAGCAGTTACACTGCGAATCTAAGAGCTGAGAAAAAGCGTTTATTTCGGGCTGAAAAACACGTTTTGAAAACTGTGCTGTTCCTGCCCTATAAGTTACATGGGGGTTACCAAAGTTGCCAAAACATGTTTATTTCTGCTGAAAAACACGTTTTGACAATTTCTGTACACTGGGGTGAAGGGCTGACTCAATGTGCTCTTCTGAGCCAGGCAGTTACACTGCGAATCTAAGAGCTGAGAAAAAGCGTTTATTTCTGGCTGAAAAACACGTTTTGAAAACTGTGCTGTTCCTGCCCTTTAAGTTACATGGGGGTTACCAAAGTTGCCAAAACATGTTTATTTCTGCTGAAAAACACGTTTTGACAATTTCTGTACACTGGGGTTAAGGGCTGACTCAATGTGCTCTTCTGAGCCAGGCAGTTACACAGCGATTCTAAGGGCTGACAAAACGCGTTTATTTCGGGCTGAAAAACACGTTTTGAAAACTGTGTTGTTCCTGCCCTATAAGTTACATGGGGGTTACCAAAGTTGCCAAAACGTGTTTATTTCTGCTGAAAAACACGTTTTGACAATTTCTGAGCACTGGGGTTAAGGGCTGACTCAGTGTGCTCTTCTGAGCCAAGCAGTTACACTGCGAATCTAAGAGCTGAGAAAAAGCGTTTATTTCGGGCTGAAAAACACGTTTTGAAAACTGTGCTGTTCCTGCCCTATAAGTTACATGGGGGTTACCAAAGTTGCCAAAACATGTTTATTTCTGCTGAAAAACACGTTTTGACAATTTCTGTACACTGGGGTTAAGGGCTGACTCAATGTGCTCTTCTGAGCCAGGCAGTTACACAGCGATTCTAAGGGCTGACAAAACGCGTTTATTTCGGGCTGAAAAACACGTTTTGAAAACTGTGTTGTTCCTGCCCTATAAGTTACATGGGGGTTACCAAAGTTGCCAAAACATGTTTATTTCTGCTGAAAAACACGTTTTGACAATTTCTGTACACTGGGGTTAAGGGCTGACTCAATGTGCTCTTCTGTGCCAGGCAGTTACACAGCGATTCTAAGGGCTGACAAAACGCGTTTATTTCGGGCTGAAAAACACGTTTTGAAAACTGTGTTGTTCCTGCCCTATAAGTTACATCGGGGTTACCAAAGTTGCCAAAACGTGTTTATTTCTGCTGAAAAACACGTTTTGACAATTTCTGAGCACTGGGGTTAAGGGCTGACTCAGTGTGCTCTTCTGAGCCAAGCAGTTACACTGCGAATCTAAGAGCTGAGAAAAAGCGTTTATTTCGGGCTGAAAAACACGTTTTGAAAACTGTGCTGTTCCTGCCCTATAAGTTACATGGGGGTTACCAAAGTTGCCAAAACATGTTTATTTCTGCTGAAAAACACGTTTTGACAATTTCTGTACACTGGGGTTAAGGGCTGACTCAATGTGCTCTTCTGAGCCAGGCAGTTACACAGCGATTCTAAGGGCTGACAAAACGCGTTTATTTCGGGCTGAAAAACACGTTTTGAAAACAGTGTTGTTCCTGCCCTATAAGTTACATGGGGGTTACCAAAGTTGCCAAAACGTGTTTATTTCTGCTGAAAAACACGTTTTGACAATTTCTGAGCACTGGGGTTAAGGGCTGACTCAGTGTGCTCTTCTGAGCCAGGCAGTTACACTGCGAATCTAAGAGCTGAGAAAAAGCGTTTATTTCGGGCTGAAAAACACGTTTTGAAAACTGTGCTTTTCCTGCCCTATAAGTTACATGGGGGTTACCAAAGTTGCCAAAACGTGTTTATTTCTGCTGAAAAACACGTTTTGACAATTTCTGTACACTGGGGTTAAGGGCTGACTCAATGTGCTCTTCTGAGCCAGGCAGTTACACAGCGATTCTAAGAACTGACAAAACGCGTTTATTTCGGGCTGAAAAACACGTTTTGAAAACTGTGTTGTTCCTGCCCTATAAGTTACATGGGGGTTACCAAAGTTGCCAAAACATGTTTATTTCTGCTGAAAAACACGTTTTGACAATTTCTGTACACTGGGGTTAAGGGCTGACTCAATGTGCTCTTCTGAGCCAGGCAGTTACACAGCGATTCTAAGGGCTGACAAAACGCGTTTATTTCGGGCTGAAAAACACGTTTTGAAAACTGTGTTGTTCCTGCCCTATAAGTTACATGGGGGTTACCAAAGTTGCCAAAACGTGTTTATTTCTGCTGAAAAACACGTTTTGACAATTTCTGAGCACTGGGGTTAAGGGCTGACTCAGTGTGCTCTTCTGAGCCAGGCAGTTACACTGCGAATCTAAGAGCTGAGAAAAAGCGTTTATTTCGGGCTGAAAAACACGTTTTGAAAACTGTGCTGTTCCTGCCCTATAAGTTACATGGGGGTTACCAAAGTTGCCAAAACATGTTTATTTCTGCTGAAAAACACGTTTTGACAATTTCTGTACACTGGGGTTAAGGGCTGACTCAATGTGCTCTTCTGTGCCAGGCAGTTACACAGCGATTCTAAGGGCTGACAAAACGCGTTTATTTCGGGCTGAAAAACACGTTTTGAAAACTGTGTTGTTCCTGCCCTATAAGTTACATGGGGGTTACCAAAGTTGCCAAAACGTGTTTATTTCTGCTGAAAAACACGTTTTGACAATTTCTGAGCACTGGGGTTAAGGGCTGACTCAGTGTGCTCTTCTGAGCCAAGCAGTTACACTGCGAATCTAAGAGCTGAGAAAAAGCGTTTATTTCGGGCTGAAAAACACGTTTTGAAAACTGTGCTGTTCCTGCCCTATAAGTTACATGGGGGTTACCAAAGTTGCCAAAACATGTTTATTTCTGCTGAAAAACACGTTTTGACAATTTCTGTACACTGGGGTGAAGGGCTGACTCAATGTGCTCTTCTGAGCCAGGCAGTTACACTGCGAATCTAAGAGCTGAGAAAAAGCGTTTATTTCTGGCTGAAAAACACGTTTTGAAAACTGTGCTGTTCCTGCCCTTTAAGTTACATGGGGGTTACCAAAGTTGCCAAAACATGTTTATTTCTGCTGAAAAACACGTTTTGACAATTTCTGTACACTGGGGTTAAGGGCTGACTCAATGTGCTCTTCTGAGCCAGGCAGTTACACAGCGATTCTAAGGGCTGACAAAACGCGTTTATTTCGGGCTGAAAAACACGTTTTGAAAACTGTGTTGTTCCTGCCCTATAAGTTACATGGGGGTTACCAAAGTTGCCAAAACGTGTTTATTTCTGCTGAAAAACACGTTTTGACAATTTCTGAGCACTGGGGTTAAGGGCTGACTCAGTGTGCTCTTCTGAGCCAAGCAGTTACACTGCGAATCTAAGAGCTGAGAAAAAGCGTTTATTTCGGGCTGAAAAACACGTTTTGAAAACTGTGCTGTTCCTGCCCTATAAGTTACATGGGGGTTACCAAAGTTGCCAAAACATGTTTATTTCTGCTGAAAAACACGTTTTGACAATTTCTGTACACTGGGGTTAAGGGCTGACTCAATGTGCTCTTCTGAGCCAGGCAGTTACACAGCGATTCTAAGGGCTGACAAAACGCGTTTATTTCGGGCTGAAAAACACGTTTTGAAAACTGTGTTGTTCCTGCCCTATAAGTTACATGGGGGTTACCAAAGTTGCCAAAATATGTTTATTTCTGCTGAAAAACACGTTTTGACAATTTCTGTACACTGGGGTTAAGGGCTGACTCAATGTGCTCTTCTGTGCCAGGCAGTTACACAGCGATTCTAAGGGCTGACAAAACGCGTTTATTTCGGGCTGAAAAACACGTTTTGAAAACTGTGTTGTTCCTGCCCTATAAGTTACATGGGGGTTACCAAAGTTGCCAAAACGTGTTTATTTCTGCTGAAAAACACGTTTTGACAATTTCTGAGCACTGGGGTTAAGGGCTGACTCAGTGTGCTCTTCTGAGCCAAGCAGTTACACTGCGAATCTAAGAGCTGAGAAAAAGCGTTTATTTCGGGCTGAAAAACACGTTTTGAAAACTGTGCTGTTCCTGCCCTATAAGTTACATGGGGGTTACCAAAGTTGCCAAAACATGTTTATTTCTGCTGAAAAACACGTTTTGACAATTTCTGTACACTGGGGTGAAGGGCTGACTCAATGTGCTCTTCTGAGCCAGACAGTTACACTGCGAATCTAAGAGCTGAGAAAAAGCGTTTATTTCGGGCTGAAAAACACGTTTTGAAAACTGTGCTGTTCCTGCCCTATAAGTTACATGGGGGTTTCCAAAGTTGCCAAAACGTGTTTATTTCTGCTGAAAAACACGTTTTGACAATTTCTGAGCACTGGGGTTAAGGGCTGACTCAGTGTGCTCTTCTGAGCCAGGCAGTTACACTGCGAATCTAAGAGCTGAGAAAAAGCGTTTATTTCGGGCTGAAAAACACGTTTTGAAAACTGTGCTGTTCCTGCCCTATAAGTTACATGGGGGTTACCAAAGTTGCCAAAACATGTTTATTTCTGCTGAAAAACACGTTTTGACAATTTCTGTACACTGGGGTTAAGGGCTGACTCAATGTGCTCTTCTGAGCCAGGCAGTTACACAGCGATTCTAAGGGCTGACAAAACGCGTTTATTTCGGGCTGAAAAACACGTTTTGAAAACTGTGTTGTTCCTGCCCTATAAGTTACATGGGGGTTACCAAAGTTGCCAAAACGTGTTTATTTCTGCTGAAAAACACGTTTTGACAATTTCTGAGCACTGGGGTTAAGGGCTGACTCAGTGTGCTCTTCTGAGCCAAGCAGTTACACTGCGAATCTAAGAGCTGAGAAAAAGCGTTTATTTCGGGCTGAAAAACACGTTTTGAAAACAGTGTTGTTCCTGCCTTATAAGTTACATGGGGGTTACCAAAGTTGCCAAAACGTGTTTATTTCTGCTGAAAAACACGTTTTGACAATTTCTGAGCACTGGGGTTAAGGGCTGACTCAGTGTGCTCTTCTGAGCCAGGCAGTTACACTGCGAATCTAAGAGCTGAGAAAAAGCGTTTATTTCGGGCTGAAAAACACGTTTTGAAAACTGTGCTGTTCCTGCCCTATAAGTTACATGGGGGTTACCAAAGTTGCCAAAACATGTTTATTTCTGCTGAAAAACACGTTTTGACAATTTCTGTACACTGGGGTTAAGGGCTGACTCAATGTGCTCTTCTGTGCCAGGCAGTTACACAGCGATTCTAAGGGCTGACAAAACGCGTTTATTTCGGGCTGAAAAACACGTTTTGAAAACTGTGTTGTTCCTGCCCTATAAGTTACATGGGGGTTACCAAAGTTGCCAAAACGTGTTTATTTCTGCTGAAAAACACGTTTTGACAATTTCTGAGCACTGGGGTTAAGGGCTGACTCAGTGTGCTCTTCTGAGCCAAGCAGTTACACTGCGAATCTAAGAGCTGAGAAAAAGCGTTTATTTCGGGCTGAAAAACACGTTTTGAAAACTGTGCTGTTCCTGCCCTATAAGTTACATGGGGGTTACCAAAGTTGCCAAAACATGTTTATTTCTGCTGAAAAACACGTTTTGACAATTTCTGTACACTGGGGTGAAGGGCTGACTCAATGTGCTCTTCTGAGCCAGGCAGTTACACTGCGAATCTAAGAGCTGAGAAAAAGCGTTTATTTCGGGCTGAAAAACACGTTTTGAAAACTGTGCTGTTCCTGCCCTATAAGTTACATGGGGGTTACCAAAGTTGCCAAAACATGTTTATTTCTGCTGAAAAACACGTTTTGACAATTTCTGTACTCTGGGGTTAAGGGCTGACTCAATGTGCTCTTCTGAGCCAGGCAGTTACACAGCGATTCTAAGGGCTGACAAAACGCGTTTATTTCGGGCTGAAAAACACGTTTTGAAAACTGTGTTGTTCCTGCCCTATAAGTTACATGGGGGTTACCTAAGTTGCCAAAACATGTTTATTTCTGCTGAAAAACACGTTTTGACAATTTCTGTACACTGGGGTTAAGGGCTGACTCAATGTGCTCTTCTGTGCCAAGCAGTTACACAGCGATTCTAAGGGCTGACAAAACGCGTTTATTTCGGGCTGAAAAACACGTTTTGAAAACTGTGTTGTTCCTGCCCTATAAGTTACATGGGGGTTACCAAAGTTGCCAAAACGTGTTTATTTCTGCTGAAAAACACGTTTTGACAATTTCTGAGCACTGGGGTTAAGGGCTGACTCAGTGTGCTCTTCTGAGCCAAGCAGTTACACTGCGAATCTAAGAGCTTAGAAAAAGCGTTTATTTCGGGCTGAAAAACACGTTTTGAAAACTGTGCTGTTCCTGCCCTATAAGTTACATGGGGGTTACCAAAGTTGCCAAAACATGTTTATTTCTGCTGAAAAACACGTTTTGACAATTTCTGTACACTGGGGTGAAGGGCTGACTCAATGTGCTCTTCTGAGCCAGGCAGTTACACTGCGAATCTAAGAGCTGAGAAAAAGCGTTTATTTCGGGCTGAAAAACACGTTTTGAAAACTGTGCTGTTCCTGCCCTATAAGTTACATGGGGGTTTCCAAAGTTGCCAAAACGTGTTTATTTCTGCTGAAAAACACGTTTTGACAATTTCTGAGCACTGGGGTTAAGGGCTGACTCAGTGTGCTCTTCTGAGCCAGGCAGTTACACTGCGAATCTAAGAGCTGAGAAAAAGCGTTTATTTCGGGCTGAAAAACACGTTTTGAAAACTGTGCTGTTCCTGCCCTATAAGTTACATGGGGGTTACCAAAGTTGCCAAAACATGTTTATTTCTGCTGAAAAACACGTTTTGACAATTTCTGTACACTGGGGTTAAGGGCTGACTCAATGTGCTCTTCTGAGCCAGGCAGTTACACAGCGAATCTAAGAGCTGAGAAAAAGCGTTTATTTCTGGCTGAAAAACACGTTTTGAAAACTGTGCTGTTCCTGCCCTATAAGTTACATGGGGGTTACCAAAGTTGCCAAAACATGTTTATTTCTGCTGAAAAACACGTTTTGACAATTTCTGTACACTGGGGTTAAGGGCTGACTCAATGTGCTCTTCTGAGCCAGGCAGTTACACAGCGATTCTAAGGGCTGACAAAACGCGTTTATTTCGGGCTGAAAAACACGTTTTGAAAACTGTGTTGTTCCTGCCCTATAAGTTACATGGGGGTTACCAAAGTTGCCAAAACGTGTTTATTTCTGCTGAAAAACACGTTTTGACAATTTCTGAGCACTGGGGTTAAGGGCTGACTCAGTGTGCTCTTCTGAGCCAAGCAGTTACACTGCGAATCTAAGAGCTGAGAAAAAGCGTTTATTTCGGGCTGAAAAACACGTTTTGAAAACTGTGCTGTTCCTGCCCTATAAGTTACATGGGGGTTACCAAAGTTGCCAAAACATGTTTATTTCTGCTGAAAAACACGTTTTGACAATTTCTGTACACTGGGGTGAAGGGCTGACTCAATGTGCTCTTCTGAGCCAGGCAGTTACACTGCGAATCTAAGAGCTGAGAAAAAGCGTTTATTTCGGGCTGAAAAACACGTTTTGAAAACTGTGCTGTTCCTGCCCTATAAGTTACATGGGGGTTACCAAAGTTGCCAAAACATGTTTATTTCTGCTGAAAAACACGTTTTGACAATTTCTGTACTCTGGGGTTAAGGGCTGACTCAATGTGCTCTTCTGAGCCAGGCAGTTACACAGCGATTCTAAGGGCTGACAAACCGCGTTTATTTCGGGCTGAAAAACACGTTTTGAAAACTGTGTTGTTCCTGCCCTATAAGTTACATGGGGGTTACCAAAGTTGCCAAAACATGTTTATTTCTGCTGAAAAACACGTTTTGACAATTTCTGTACACTGGGGTTAAGGGCTGACTCAATGTGCTCTTCTGTGCCAAGCAGTTACACAGCGATTCTAAGGGCTGACAAAACGCGTTTATTTCGGGCTGAAAAACACGTTTTGAAAACTGTGTTGTTCCTGCCCTATAAGTTACATGGGGGTTACCAAAGTTGCCAAAACGTGTTTATTTCTGCTGAAAAACACGTTTTGACAATTTCTGAGCACTGGGGTTAAGGGCTGACTCAGTGTGCTCTTCTGAGCCAAGCAGTTACACTGCGAATCTAAGAGCTGAGAAAAAGCGTTTA